>NW_020799121.1:1986536-2047521 GCF_003259725.1 Athene cunicularia | reverse complement strand
GTAGCGACCGGGGCGAGGCGCAGGGGGGGGCGCGGAACTTTAGGGCTGGGGCCGCGGAGGCTTGGGGCTGGGCCCGGGAAGGGCCCGGCTGCGCCGCGTCTCTGGGACGGGGCGGGAGAGGGGGACGCGGAGTTTTGGGTTCCTGTGAGCTTGTACATAACCTCCGTTTCTGCACATGTTTCGTCTAACGAGGTTTTAACCCTCTAAAGTCTACTTTATTTCTTATGAAGTGGTGGGGGTTTTTTCCTCTTAAAAAAGATTTTGTTGCTTATTCAGGGTGTTTGATGCAGGTGCATTAATTAAGGATATCCTGCCTTGTGACAGAGCAGAGTAGTAAGAAAACAAGTATTAATTCTTTATTTAAAGGAGTTAATTTGGAAATAGCCTTAAATACAGTTCTGAACCAGATAAAAGTTATTTTGGTAAATCCTCTAAATGCAATAGAGATTTTATTTACAGTGTAGGAAAACTAGGGGGGAAACCCATTTTCTTGCTTCTCACTAACCTAACTGTGACTAATTACTCCTTGCTTAAAAAAATTAAAAGGAACAGATTAAATTTCTGTCTGCAAGGCACAAATTAATCCATTTACAGAATTAGTGCTCCATTAGCACACAGGAGCCCAAATCTGTCTCGGAGGGGATGGTAGTATTTGAGTTTTGGATTCATTCCAGTAGACTTTTAGACAGACTAGTGCTGACTTAACATTCCTGCTTCCTTTGCAGCGGTGAGCACTGCACTAAAGACGAGCTGTGTGTATTTTGGGGATGTAGGAGGGGAAGACTTTGGTCTGTCTCTAATGCTAAAATAGCATTAGAAAAGAATTAGTATGAGCTGTGGCTTGTGCTTTGTCACATGCTCGTGCTTACAGTTTGATTAGAAATACCCGTGCATGTTAGTTTAAAAAAAAAAATAGCTTTTTGTTCTTTTCCCCCTTTTTCACGAGGGAGCTGGGTCTTGACTGTTGAGTCTCTACCGGTCTGTCCTGGTGATACCTTTGGATACGTGCAGACTGACCAGGTTCCGCCGGTTGGATGCGAGTCAACTCCAATTTGGAAGCAATATATTCATAGTGGTGCTGTGCCTGAGCTCATAAGCCTAGAGCTAATAAACCTTGCCGAATGGCTCATCTTATTTGTTTGGGCAGCGTGTTGCTCTAAAATGGTTAATGCGGCTCCTGGATCCGAGCTGGTTCACATCTGGCCAGTTTGGGGTCTGTCTGCATGTGGCCGTGGAGATGTGCTCTCAGAGCTTCTTTTTATATTTTTCTTTGGTGTCCCCTTTGGAAATGGATGCAATTTAAATCATATGAAAACAAACAATCTTCTTGCAAATCCACAGCAGGGAGCGGAGCCAGGAGTCCTCATGCAGAGGGAAAGGAAAAGGAGCTGTTTGTGCTTTGGAAAATTGTGGATAAGGAGGGAGGGGAGCAAGAAGGTTGGATACACATCCTAGTTTAAGTAACTTCAGAAAGAGTGTGATGTTCCAGTGTTTATAAACTGGTGCTGTTTTGCTGGAAAGACCTAATGGGACCACATGGCCTGTATTTGTGCTGTCTAAACATTTCTCTAGTGTAGAATACCTTTTGCATGAAAAACTTCCATAAAACCATATTATACAATGGTTTTCTTGTGCAACTGTACTTTAAATAAACCCAGCATTGCCTGTTTTGGTTACTTCACTGGTACTGCAAAGGGTCCAGGTTTAAACGAGCAGGGAGTAATTGTAGAAGAGACCTACAGAGTAACAAAGGTATTGGGGCTAGAGAAGTGCTAAGGGGCAGGACTTCAAAATGGGTGATATAGAAATGGTCAGAATGGACTGATTTTGCTCGCTCTGTTAGATAGTATTAAAAAAATTTGAAATACCTGGATGGAAATGAGGGAGAGGACAAATGTTGATGCCATAACTGCAGGAAGAAGATTAAATAATTACGTAGTTAAACAAAAAACATCTAGGAAAAATGCATGTGCTGCATTTAGCTGTTTGATTAAAATGATGGATCCTTTGGTTTGAAGATTTTTTTTTATTTGAGATAATCAGTTAAAGCAGCAAATCTTTCAGCACATTACATATTAAAAAGACATTTATATGTTGCTAATGAAAGACAGAAACAAACTGTAACATCATCTCCATTCAGTTTTATATCAAAATATTTGTTCATTTTCCATCATCTGTGTTTGAAATCTTGTAAGTGACATTAATGACGGGCATATGTCTCCAAAGTGCTTACTTGTCTGGCCTTTTTGATGCTGAAACCTTAAACTTTTTCACTGGTACCTGTGTCTTGCCTTTCTTTGCCATCTGACTACAGATAAGCCTTATAGTTCTCCTAAACTTGCTTTCTAGATCCACTTAGCCTTGTAATGTTCTTAACCTGTCATGACTCAACCAAGAGTAGCTCGGATACCTTCATGCCAGTGTGGTCTATCTGATGATGTGCTGTTACAGGAAGGAGAGCCAGAATGACTTCTGCCTTTTTTTATGGACTGTGATGACTCTGAGAATACAGTTTCCTTTCTTCATACTGTGGTACTTTCTGCTACTATCTAGCTGTACATTAAAGAAGCCTAACAAATTATTTTCTTGCTTTTTTTTTTTTTTTCTTTTCAGAATGAAATAAATGAGGTTCCTTTCTTTGATATCCAGCTGCCTTATGAACTGGCACTGAAGATATTTCAGTACCTGGGCAAGACTGAATTGGGAAGGTGTGCTCAAGTAAGTGCTGCTGACAGAGTGCTTCTCTGACTGATACCATGTAAAATTAGCAGAAATATTCAAGAAACAGTCAGGCACCTTGCTGTAGGGGAGATGTGTGGCAGACCTAGTAGCTCAGCTTGTTGTGCTTTTACTTATTGGAAATACTTCCAAAGCTGAATAATGAATAAATAATAGTAAGTGAGCTGGATTTATAGCTTGCAGTTGAGTAGAATTAAATAAAATGTTTGTGGCTTGGACAAAACCAAAGCCTTAAAATTTAAAGTAAATACTTGGAAGGATCTTTTGATTTGAGTGAATGTATTTAGAAACAAGTGAGTGTCTTGCTGCAATATTTAGAACTCCTCACTTTGCAGTGCTAAGGACATGGTAACAAAGCTGTTCCTCCCACTTTTCAGTGTGTGACTTGAACCATAGAAATTGGAGTAGTAACTTTTTGTTTGTAGTAATTTCATGTGAGGCTAAATTCTTAAGTTACACTGATTTCCTCACTCCCTGCTCTGCAAGGGGTTTATGTTTTTCTTCTATGATACTTTAAGATAATGTTTTTGCCAGTCTGCAGTCAGACATGGTCCATAATTTATGTGTAGCTGTAAACTGTCTGTCTTTTCAAGTAGCTTTACTAACTTAAACACTCTCACAGACTTGACAATACTTAGGATTGTTCAGCCCAGCTATTAAGCCTCTTTATCTCCTTTCTTCACACACTGAATGATGAACTTTCTCTCTGAATGAGTCTTAAAACCAAACTTAATTGGCAAGTGCTGATTACCCTGTGAAATAGAGTAGAATGTTGTGGATATTCATTGACAACTTCTCCCATGCTGACTATTTAGCGTTTCATGCTGGTGTTGATTGAACACAAGTCCAAAGCACATCTTGCAACTTCACAAAAATCCAACCAGAAGCATTTTTTGTGTTCTGCTGGAACCATGCCGTGGACTGTTTGTAAGAGAAAGAACTAAGATGTACAATTTGAAAAGTGATGGACAGGTTATGGCTTTGTTGTGGAAGGTAAACTAGACACAAGTATTACCCAAATGTCACATGCATTTAAATGATATTGGGCTTTTAATGTTCAGTATGAGTAAGTCATAGTGTTAAATAGCTACAGGTGGTTATTGCTTAAATCCTTGACTTGCTAATGCCTTTTAGGAACAGGGACTTCTAGAAGAAAAATAATTCCTCTTTCAGAGCTGCAGAGGAAAAAAATTCTCCAGGATTTTTTTTTTTGGTGCTGTCCAAGAGTCTGTGAAGCTTTCAGATATACTAAAGTTTCTGTCATTTGAGGTAGAGATACACGATCAGTAAAGGCTGCATCCCATGACATAGAACAGGGTTGCATTTTTGAAGTGGATTACTTCAGGGTTATTCTTTATCTCTCTTTTTTTTTTTTTTTTTTTTTTTTTTTTTTTTTTGCTTTTGGCATGATCGGTTTACCTCATGGCATAGTAAAAAGATTGGCTGATGAAGGGCTGCTGCTTTTCTCTGTGCATGGGTTGCACTTGATTTCTGTCTTGCTCGCTTTGGTTTTTAACTTGAACCTGTTCTCATAAGATGTGTTTTAACACTGAGAAAATTTTCCACATTTCTCATTCGCCTTCTCAGACTGAGTCAGTTGGTCCTATGTGGCAGCTGACAGGTAGCTGAGCAAATGCCCAGTGTTTTACAAGGCTTTCAGAGTGAGATGAATATCCAGTGCTTTTAGTGCAGAGCTGGCTTCTTTTTAAGTGTTCAAATAAAAAGCAAAGCAATAAAAATAAATACCATTTTCATTTTTCTCTTGGTGATTGTGTTTTTGAAGGGGGGGAAGCCCTCTTCTGTTAAATGGAAAGCCCTGCTGCTTTACAGTGTTACCGTAGAAAGGTTTTGGTTTTTTTTATTAAGGCACCTTGGGATTTTAGTGAAATTGAGCCAGTTAGTGGAATTGGCATCATGAACTATGTGAGTGCCTTTGGAGAAAACCTGTTTGCTTAGTTCTTCATGCCAAATTGGTAACCGACTAACAGTAAAGTAGCCTGACTGCAGAGCCTCTTTGAGATTTAATCACACCACAGACTGCTCCGGAGAACTTTAATTTCACCCTGATATTTCACCCTCCCCCTCTTCCCCACAGCTTTTCTTTGATTTTTGGAATTAGTACTATAAAACACACACTATCTGTATGGCACTTGAAATACAACAGCCATGTGCAGCATGTAAATTAATGGTGTCATCAGTTCTTGAGCTCTGGTGGGTTTGCAGTAGTTGTGTGATATTCAGTAGCATCCAGCAGAGACCAGTCCCTGCTGATACCCAATGCTTATAATTCAAGGAGAAAGCTATCCAGGACTTAATGTGTCCACAGAACAGT
Source organism: Athene cunicularia (assembly GCF_003259725.1). Classification (NCBI taxonomy): domain Eukaryota; kingdom Metazoa; phylum Chordata; class Aves; order Strigiformes; family Strigidae; genus Athene; species Athene cunicularia. The sequence continues at coordinate 2,042,450 of NW_020799121.1, read as the reverse complement.
CCAGAGTAATGGCAGAATTTTCCCTCTGCTTTATGCCAGACCTTTGAGCACCTTTTGATTATGTTCTGACCACTGAAAGAAATATCTATGTTATGAGCAACTCTTGTGACTTCTGTGATGAGAGGGTTTGAGCACAGTCAGTCCTTCCTCCTGGTCTGATGTAGAGGGAAAAGAAGAATAGTCACTTGGGGCACCACAAGTATGACAAGTTGAAATATATCAGAAGTTCTTGTGTCGTTTGGGACTGATACTGCAGACACCCGCAGTTAACCCCACTCTTGACCTGAGGACCTGGCCTTTAAACTGTCAACTCTGTGATAAGGTGATGCGTCTCATACGTGAACTTTTCTGTATACTTACAGTTGTTATTGTTTCCTAGTAAATACCAGAGACTGCATAAATTGCATTTTGTGGTGTGAAATACTTCTCCACAGTATGTACTGAATTTTGGCAATGCTAAGGCAGTTTTATTTCTGAACGGATCAGTGGGAAATTGCCTTGAACTGTTAGTATTTTCATCTGGGAGATTGTTTAGAAATGTTTACCAACACAACAATTGCATATGTATCTAGGACAAGGGAGATTGTTTCTAGGAATTTAAGAATGAATTGACTTGCATAAATCAAGAATTTCAGATGCTTGTCTCTAGAGCTTCTGGAATTGACAAACTGTTAGGCTTTCAGTGTTTATACATTTTAAAAAAAGAATCTGGTATATTTATTGAGCGTACTTTTGCATCAGGGTTGCATATGGGTAAAAGTAATTGTCCACCCTCCTCATAGTTCAGAGAGACAGCGGAGAAATGGGTGGATAAGAGTATTCTGGGCTCAGGATGAGGCTTAAAATAACGTTATGGCTGTGAATTGAAAAGATGAGCGGCTTCCACCTGGTGTGGCTTCCATCTGAATGGCTTTGGATTAAATACTGTTTGGCGCTACATATTGTACTGAGTTGAAAGTCCAGATATTTCTAATTGAGGGCCCTGGCTTCAGTAAGTGAACCTTGACTATGTCTTTGTGTGTCTAGGGAAGAAAATAAACCTAATGAAACAAAGACAGTTATCAGATGGAGAGGGATGAATAAACCTTCATTAGGATTTGAGCCAGTTGATTTAGATGGGATTAGAAGAAATTTAGGATTTGATGGAAGAGGTGGGGATTTTTTTGGGGGAAAAAAAAAAATCCTCCAAAGACAAAACCAAATATCAAAACCTGTATCTGTGAAAGCCTTTGAAGTCCTTCAGAATGTTATTATTTGCTGAACTCTAAGGTATAGAACTGTTCCTTTGTGGGGCTCGGGGAAACCAAAGTTTCTTTGCTACAGTTGAGAGCTTTTACTGTAGTAAAAAGATAATAAGAACACTAAAGACAAAATTAAATTGGTGGCTCTATAGAAAGAACTCAGATGTTGTCATTGATAATTGTTGGAATTTCTGCATAGTGTAGATTTGGAAATAATTACGTTCGTAGTTTTAATAAGAGCTTTGCATGTCTCAGCTACTCTCCAACAAGCAGAATGTATGGGTGTGTATAAATGAAGCTATAATGCTCTGACTTTAGGGGCCTCACCTGAAACTCTAAGTCAAGCAGATCTAATAAAGTTGACTTCAAGCCAATGGCTGGTTTTAATGCGGCAGCTCACAGTGGTGCTGTAAAGTGAAATGCTTGAGACTCTTTTATTAGAGATTTCTTGCAGCTGAGGCTCGCTCAGTGGGGCTTTTACAAGGGATTGTCATGCCAGTTTTGGTGCATTAAGAAAAGGCTGCATTAGGGACCCTTTGGAAATTCATGCTTGTAAAGCAGCAGGATTCGATGTAATTTGATTTAAAAAAATCATAATAGGATAGGATCTTTATTCCCCTTGAATGTTTGTTCCTGAAAGTTGAAAACGCAGTTTAAATTTTATGTAGTGTGTGTTTCCCCCCCCTTTTTTTTTTTTTTTACTGCCTATAAAATGCTTTTAAGACCTTGAAACTAGAAAGGTCTGTACAACATTGTCTATTTTGGCAAACTCCAAAGGTGTGGGGGTTTTGTGTGTGGTTTGTTTCTTTACTTTTTTTTTTTTTTTTAAAGCAAGGCAAAAGTTGGTGTAGTTTGGCTTTGTTTACTTCTGCTTGTGCATTAGCCTGTCCCCTCAGTGTCAGCAGAAATGTGCTGTGGTTACGGGAGGGGGGCAGAGCTGCCATTACTGTTGACCGGGCTTGGCTGGGGTGCTCAACTCCTGCAGAACAGCTGCTTTTTTTGTGTGTCAGCAAAAAGCTGTGTGTTTTTTTTTTTCCTTTGAGCAATAATATGTGGATTTATATTACTTTAGAATCAAATTGAGAGCAAATTCACCACTAAACTGTAATGGTTTGAAATTTGGATTGCTTTTCTTTGTTTTTGAACTTCCTGAGTGTGTCCTTGTAGGGACAGGAGCATTCAGCACTGTTGTTTGTTTTGTTTTGTTTTACAGGACCATGTATAATGCTAGAGAAGACTCAGTGCTGTTTGTCATTTGTAAGGCATTATAATTGCCATATCCAGGTTGTTTTCTTTGTCTGACGAGGGAAGGTGTTTGTATGTCTGCTAGTTTGAATTGAGGTCTTTTGGTGAATAACTAGAATATTAGCTCTGCTGGACTTGGATATTCCTGTTTGAGAGCTGTGCTTGTACGTAGGTATCAAATCTTAAAAGCATATTTAACTTACTCAGTCCACCCCTCCTTTTTTCTCTCATGTTAAACTTTTTTTTTTTTTTTCCCTTGGAGGAAACAGGTCATGAGATGTCCTATGATGCAATTCTTGATTTCCTGCTGGGATGTTGTTTTTTGAGAGCAGTAATGATACATGTGTGTCTTTACAGGAAGACCAACAGGCAGCACAGTGTAAACACAATGGCTAGTAGCTTCAGAAAGTGTTCAAGAGGAGATCTAGGCTGTGCATTGGAGAGCATGCTGGCCCACTGTTTGGGAACTATATAGCATGCAAGAAGGTTTGGCGTGTAAGATGATTTTGCGTGCCCAAGGGGATTATAAGACACAAGGGTCATGTTGATGGGTGCTTTCTGGACCTTAGCTGCTTTCTCCCTGCACTGCTGTGGGTGTTTTGATGGGGCTGATCTTGGCCTGATGCTGCGTTAATACAGCAGGCTAAGGGATGCTCCTCCAAGTCATCACATGAAAAATTTTTACAGATCATGTTACAAACTTTGAGATGACAAATTATTGAAGGGGTTGTGTGTGGTGTTTTCCTAACCTCTCTGTAAGTCTCACTGCACACTTCATTGCTCCAGTGGCTTGTGTTCAGCATGAACGTCTTGCAAATCCGTACCAGCCAAAAGGATCTCATGCTTTCAGTGTTTCTCATGATACATAGTTTTGTGAAGCTATACTTTGTATTTGAAAGCTGTGGTTTTTAAGAAGTCTGAAGCAAGGTGTGTGTGGTAATGACAAAATAAAAAGCAGATTAATTTTATAAAGTGGAGAACAAGTAATCGTTCATCTTACAACATGGCACAGGGAGATGAATCTGTGTGTAAATGTGGGACAACTGGCAAGTAAAGAGATGGTCCTGTGAGAGTTTGTAGCAGTGGGAGACCTAGGTTCTTGGTATAAGCTTGGGACTGAAATGGATGTTAGATGCTTAATTGGAAGTTGCAAAAAATGACGTCAGTCTGAGAACATTTTTTTAATCTTTTGGAAACAGCATACAATTGATTGCTGCTTTCACTGGTAGCAGTTTTCATTGGTTACATCTGGTTTTTTTAAATTAAGAATTACAGAGAACAAATGCTACTTAAATTGGCTCTTACCTCTTGAATCTTTAATTCTAAGCCCACAATTGATTATGATGAAGCTGTTCTCTCTGAAATGGACAGCAACTTGAGGCTCCTTGAAAAACTTAATAATTCATTCCTATTTATGCCTACTGTAATACAATAGGTTATAAATGACTCATGTCATACACCTAATCAGGCATTGTCAGTAGAACTTTAGAGATATGGTGGTGTGATCTGAGAGGTTTTCTTAGCTACAAATATGAAAATAAATCCATATTTTTTTCTCTAAATGTATAATGCTGTCTTAATTGTTTTCTTGCTTCTCCTCCCTTCAAAATTTTCTAATACCCTGGTATTTCAGGTTGACAGTGTGGCCAGTAAACACTGGTGTCCATGTTGCATGGAGTTTTAATGGAGTAGAAACTCAGTTATTTTCAAAAGAATCCACAGAAAAGAAGCATTTTGTTAAAGGACTGGGTTTATTATACTCTCAGTAGTATAAAGTGTGAACAAATGCATTTGTTTAGATAAGAATTTAGTCTCAGTGCAGGCAATATATTGATTTATGTGCATATATTTCAGCTGTTATTTAAATCATTTTATGAGAAGTCTAATTTTTACTTTATGCTGTATATAAAAAAAATTGATTTATAGGTCAGCCGGACATGGAAAGTACTTGCAGAAGATGAAGTGTTGTGGTACCGGTTGTGCCAACAGGAAGGATACCTATTAGATACGAGCATCTCTGACCGTTCCTGTTGGAAGCTTGCCCTCAAAAACTGCCGTGCCAGAGAGCGCACTTTGAAAACCAACTGGAAGGTAAAAGGGAATTTCTTTAATGGGATCCAGATGCTGTAGAAAAATGGGAATCTGGTTCAAGGAAGTGGTAGTGAAAAGTTGGTCTTTTCTATTGCAGCTTCTTTTTGCCTGTTAAAGGGGGAAAGCTGCTGAAGGATTTATGAGACCTAGCCCTAGCTGTAATACCTTTTTTTTTTTTTCCCCAATGACTGGTTACTTTTGGGAGTGAGTCTGTCTGCTATACTACTACACTGGCTTTGGTGAAAGAGAGATATTTATGCTTCAGCCATCCCTTCATAATGAGAATCAGCCTTGAAGATGAAGGCTCCATCCCCTGTTCACTACATACCCTGGCTAAAAGAAAACTGTAATATTGTTGTTGTGGTAGTTGTTTCTCTACTTAAAGATTATGAATGATAATGAAGAGTGAGAGCTTCTTTCTTTTCATTTCTGTCTGTAAAAAATTCCAGTCAGCAAGCATAAAATAGATGTCTTCTCTCTCAGCTGCACTGCAACTTGTCAGCAGCAATAGCAAAGCTCAGAGTTTCCACGAGGCAGAAAATTAACTTGGTTGATGAATGTATTGCAATACTAACTCCATGTCTTGTCTTTCTGTGCAGAACCGTATCGGTGGTGTGAGCCAGCTGCAATATGAGCTGGGAAAAATTCTTTGTGATGTACATTCTTGTGATGGAGTTGTTATTGCTGGGTGAGTATGAGGTTGTGTAATGCTCACTTAATCTTCGCAGTTTGAAATCTCATGTACTGCTTTTTAACAAATTCAAAAGAAGCACCTGTTTGAGGCAACATGAATGAATTTTTCCGACCGCTGTTCCTTTATGGGTGAGGTAGATTGTCCTTAAAATGACTGATAATCATGGTTATCTACAAGTCATTTCAGCCGTGCAGATTTTTATTGTGCTATTCAAAAAGCTATCTCATGTACATGTACTCCCTGTAAAGACTATAGTACTTTCTCATGAACTGTATCTATTGTTTTGCGGTGGAAGCACCCAGAATGTATTCAATATTGAACACATCTACTGAAAAATGCTCTTTTTATTATTTTTTTTCCATAAAAATCTCTTAATCACAAGGATTTTTTTGTGTGCTGTGGCAATATGCTGAAATGCTTTTGAATGCTCTTGGGCAACTGAGAGCAGAAATCTAAACTAGCAGACGGCAGGAGTGAGAGTCACGTTTTAGTATTTGATTCATTTGGTTTTGTGTTTTATTAGCTGCACTTTCACTTGTTTTACTCCTGCGTTTGGAGGTCTCACTTTCTATTCTCTCTGCCGTCCTATTTACTGACTATTGGTTTTCTTCCTGTGCTTTTCATGCAGTGTTTTTGCTGCTGTTATTGGATGCGTTACAGAAATGAACATGCTTCTGCGGAAGAGCTGTGTAGTCTGTGACCTCTAGAGGTACAATGCCACACAGCAGTTCACCTAAACAGTGGCCATAGAAAGAGGCTTTAAGAATTTGTGTGCCTGGAGTACCACAGATCTTAGTGACTCGTGCCTGATGTTGAGACTTTCTCGAGCCACCAGTAAGACACCGCAGCTCCTGCCTGCTGTGGTCTGCAGCTGGGATCCAGCTCTGCAGATAGCAGCCCAACTCCTTTTGTGCCCTTCAGCTTGGGCAGTTGTTCCCTGGCCTTGGCTAGGGATCTGCACTACTGTATCCGTTCCACTGTCTCTAATGAAACCTCCTGTACTTTTTTGGGAGCCAGAAACCCCAGTTGTCTCCATGCTGCTGCCAAAACCTCCAGCTCTTCTTTTTCTTCATTTTCTCCATTCTGTTTATATCCAAACATGCAATCTATAGAAGGTAGGCAGAATAAATTAAATTTCTAAAGAAATAATAAACAAAGGCTATTAATCCTACATATTAAACTCAAAAAAGTCCATATTTTAGCTTGATTTAAGCTTCTATTACGGAAGTTGGGTTTATGCACAATTTTAATATTGATTCCACAGTTCCTCCAGTATCTCTTGATTATTGTGGTGAGTTTGCATCAGTTGGCATGGTGAAGAGAGGTGGTGCCATTAAATAATCTAGGTTCCTGAAAGGTTCATGAAAATAGGTGAGCAGGTAAGAGACCACTGAGGGAAAAACTACACATGTGTATCCATTAGGATAAGCAACGTTCACTCAGATTACTTTTCAGTAATTTGCCTTCTCTGAGAAAATTAATTTTAGTAATGAAGAATCTTTTTATGAAGCTATGAGCATATATTTGATGAAACAACATGGGGAAATCAGAGTTCATCTGTTTGACTCTACTGGTTAATAAGTAAAATGTTTAGAATATTAGAACACAAAAGTTAGATTACTTCCTTTGCTATTTACTACTTGCCCTTCACTCTTTGGGTAGCTTGAGGTCTCTGAAAGCATCTTTTAAATTGCTGCAAGTAGAAAACTGTTCTGTGAATCTTGCCCAAAAGAAGACAAATTTGTTCTGCCAGTGATGATTGAAGTCTGCAAGACAGTAGCACACTGTTGCACCTCCCAATAATGTCTCATTGTAACTATCAAACAAGACAGTCTTAAAGTTATAAATTTACTAGCAAAAGAATAGTCATCATATAAAACCTTCAAAGACATTAGCAAATTGTTCAGGGAAATACTTTGTTACGTGCATTTGGTAAGTATTTAGGATAGGTAGATTGAGGAATTTATTGGGCTTTTGTTGTTTGGTAGTGTTTCTTTCTAAATCCAAAAAATAACCCTCCCCTTTCTCTTCCAGCTTATTGTACTTAATGGCTTTCAAATTTGTCATAAAAGTGTAATGAATCTGGTGATCAATAGCTAGCTGTTGCATTCTTTCAGTCGTGCAGAAGTAATTTAATAGCTGAGGTTAACAGAAGTCAATTTTCTTCTCAGTATAAATATCAATTATCTGTTATATTTAATGATTATATCTCCAGTTTTCAAACACTTATGCTCTTAGATTTACATGTGAATAATCATAGATTACAGTGAGACTTGGATGTGCATAAAGCTAAACTGATGTGTGACTTTGCAAGACTTGAGAAGTTGGTGATGATCATAAGGCTAATTTTGTGGGTGGAATTTCCTAGGGTGTTTCTAAGCAGTAGCTTGTGGCATCATTTACCTTTCTTCTACAGTCAGGTTGCTGCACTGGAGAAAAACGGGGCCACTCAGTTTTTAGCAGGTTTTTTGATGTTTGCCTTTGGGGAGCAGCTGCAACACTGGCTCAGCTCGGTCAGGCCAGCAAGGCATTACACTCGTCTTTAGAGCTGGAAACTGTGGCAGTGTATAGCAGCTGCTCCCTGGTTTCAGGACATTCAGCTCAGGATCTTGGGAGATCAGTAAATTATTATAAAAATTGAAAAAGGTGTGGAGAGAGAGGCTCTCCAGCAGAAATGCCGGGACTGTTGTGTATTTGGAGTCTTGGAGCAAGCCTGGGAGCAATCTTACTTGATTTGATTCAGGGTTGTAATAGATCTGATCATGAGTTCTTCGCTACACTGCTTCAAACTCTGCTGGAAAGTGGAATAATTTTTATTTCAGTTGCTGTAGAGCTTTTTTTTTTTAAAAAAATCTTTCTGAAAGTGGATTTTTACATGTTGTGGGCAGAGTGACTAAGCCAGCAGCTACCAGTGTGATACATAGAGGCATAGTTTGCCTGAACCTGTTCAGGAGCAGATCTCTTTGTTAACTTTGTGTAAGGAGGCAAAGATAAACTATACCTCTCCCTTAGAGAAATGTACCTATTTCATGCACTCTCCTCTATTTTCTCCACACTGCTGCCAAAGCTCAAGCCAGAAGATGGCAGAATATCAAGGATTGATTAAGTGCAACCTGAGCTGCGAGTTGAAGGTGGCTGCTAGCAGCTCCTCTTTCTCAGAGCGCCTTGCATTTACTGGCTGACATCAGATAATTCAATCTGGCCTGCATGCAGAGCATCTTGTGTTTATCATTAAAATTTCATCCCAGCGGTTACGATGCTTGTTTTCTAGGTCAGACCTTGAATCCCTTTTCATTTGAGACAGCGGTGTTTGTGGTTACCTCACTCCCAATCAATGTTGTATTCACCAGCCTTTCTACAGTTACATGTCTCAAAGGATCTTCTTTAAAGAGATGTTGTCCTCCCCCCTCTCCATATTCAATTCAAATGTAGTTTCATCTTTTAAGTCAGAGTTTACTTAAAACAATTATATGTCTTCTTGCTTGGCTTTTATAAATTACTACTGGTGATTAGGTTCACTGTACCTAATGCTGTTGTATGTTTGGTTTCAGTACAGAATGCCTGGATTTCTTCACCTTCTGTTAATAAAATCTTGCTCTTTTTTTTAAAGCAAGCGCATGTTCAGACACTAAAGCTGCTACTCTTTTTTTTTTTTTTTTTCCTTGACAGTGTTGACAGCCACACTGATGGGCATTTGTAGTCAGAGGTTAGGTCTTCCTGGAGATACCTATCTCAGAGCATGCATCTGGTCCTTGTTTGAACTGTGTTGTCATTACATGATGGATCCTGTGGTGTAACATGTCCGTAGTATGCTGTGAGACTGACAGCTGTCTGTCTGGCTCAGTGTGAAACACTCATGCATGGCTGTCCTTGAACTGTTTGGTAAGCTTGCCTTGTGTTGGTGGCAGTCACCTTGCTTCACAACACACCCTGTAAAACCACACCAAGTCTGCTGTGAGTCAGGGTGATGTTTTATTGTGCATTGTGTTAACTTCTTTGTGCTTGTGAGAAGGGCACTGTCACTTTACTGCTGCTGTTTGTAGCTCTGAAAGCTTCCCAGATGAAAATAAACAGAAGAGATCCAGGCTCAGACCACCCTTCCAAAGATTCAAATATAAAGGTATCTGCTTTTTCTGTCTCCAGTTTTTGTTGTCTGAAGCAAGAGTGGTAGACTGTTAGTGAAAAGCTTACATAAATGGAGATTTAAGGGCATGCCTCCGCTGTGTCACAGAAACAAATCTAGCAGGTGCTGCGTGGAGTCCCTGCACCTCTCTCAGACTAAGCTGGGAGTCAGCCCCTGGTTCTTCAGTTTACATTTTAACTTCAGACATTTTCCTCTTTCCCCCAGTAAGTACTGTCTTCGTTGCTAGAGATGTTATGTCCTTGAGTTAGGGCTAGTGAGATTCATCTGCTCACAGATTTAGAGTGCCTCTAAATCAACAGATTAACACTTCCTTCCCTTCCAGGGTGGAGCACACCTGGTGCAGATGGTATTCCTCCAGGTGATGTTTGATAAAGGCAATGAGAAGCAGAAAAAATTTCTAAATATCCTGTGTAGTTAGAGGAATCATCCGTTACACAGGTAGTGATACATCTTGATTCTCTCATACTGAGAAACTAAATGCACTGAAATAATTTTCATAGAGTTGCCTTTGTTCTGAAGGAGTCTTATGGGAGTTACAGTTTAAAAACTGCAGCGCTTTTGAACATTTTGGGCCTTTCAGTTTAAGTCATTATGAGCCACATACAGACATATAAGTAGCTGCTACTATATGGTAGTTTTCTTTGTTCTCTAGGATCACCTCCCACTCTGCTTTCCTCTTGCTTAAAGGTGACCTGCAAATGACTTCTTAAAAAAAATGGGCTTGCCGCTCTTTTTAGCTTCATAATGATGTGTGAAACTAGCCCGAAAGGCTTGAAAACACTTTTCTGCACTTTTAAAAACTTCATGTCAACTCTCATCTAATTTGGTTTTTTTGCTATAGGGCTTGTGGGTTATTCTCAAGGTATTTATTATTAGCTCTTGCATCTTAATTCAGTGTGCAGACCTGAGGAAACCAAAATATTAATTAGTAATGAAAATGAATAAAAGTTAACAAACTGAAGTCTTAAACAGCCTGGATAAACCCCTGTCTTACTTAATTGCTTGAATTTCTTTTCTATAATAGCACAACTTTGATAGGTTTCTCCCTCCCCTCCCAGTGACTGAGAGATTTAAAACAAAGCAGTGAGAAGGTAAAAATACTTGCCTTTTTCCTTCAACCTTCCCCAAACCTTTTGTTCTCTTCGCTCATTCTCATCATTGTTAAGAAGCAATAAGTGTCAGACCTTCTTTTTCTCAAGTGAGTCACCTTTAGGAGGGTTGAAAACAAGATGACATCATGAGTTCAGAGGGGTTGGATGACAAACTACGGGAGTTAGGTAAGGTTGTGTTAAGTGACAAGCATGTTGGCTTCTCTGTCATCTCGTGAAAAAGAGCCTTTCAGGTGAAACCGATAGTAGAAGCTTGATACTGATTCTTTCTGAAAGATGATTTTCGAGCCTGCCTGGCCATTAAACTATTGGTTTACCTGTAGGGTTTGCTGGATGCAGGGGAACACATTTCTGCAGTGAGATGTGCTGTGTGCATAGTGATGCCCAGTATTCTGAAGTCACAGTCATTATTTTTGAGCTTGTAAAGCCTGGTTTTCTACTGAGACCAGACAAACTAGAAGGATGCTTCTTTCTAGTAAAATTCTTGAACACTTCATTTTCACTGTTTTGTAGCCTATTAGCCTCTGGGCTGTTGCCATCAGCGCCTGGAGTTCAGGTGATACTTTTCCTCTGTTTGTGGTGTGTTGCAGTTTGTGTTCCTTCCAACATGCAAACCTATCAATTTACATCATCTTCAAACATCTTCTTGCCTGTATCTGAAACTGGAGCTATTGTTTTATTTGTTGCATTATGTTTGTCCTTTGTAAAATAATAGGGCTGATGGACCAGATCCTTCCCAAATTGCATCATAATTCCTCTTGAATTTTTTTTTTTTTTTTTTTTTTTTTTTTTCCTTCTTGCCAGGGCAGTAGCCTTAGGCAGTACCCACAGTAATATGTTTCTTTGGTCAGAGCAGCTGGTTTAATTAATGGGCCTGGAACCTTGATTTAAATTATGGGAGATTCTGGGCCTTAAAGAAATTACTAGAAACAATTTGTTTTTCTCTAACTTCTAGGTTTTTTAAGTCTTCATTAAAATGTTTTGCCTACCATTTAACCATTTGGCTTGCTTCTGTTCCCTTAGTATGATATTTGCATGTACTTAAAATTAGTAGGAAGGTGAGGCACACAAGAAGTACTTAAGATGGCAGAATGTTTTATTTTGTTACAGAAACAGTGTTAAGCTGCAGAAGAACTGCACGCTATTTCCAGCAGCTTAACCCACTTTCTAGAGCTATGATTTCCTAAATAAGGCCTTAAGAATGATGGTATATGCTCTCCATGGCTCAGTTTCTATGAGTGGTCCACAGATGGATGTGGGTTGATGAGTTGCAAAAACAAGTTCCCAGCAGAAGAGTTTGGGAACCGATCATAGGGATGCTCAGAATGTATTTCGTACATGTTAAATCTTAAAGTGTTTCCAGATCCATTTTTGTAGAAGTTAGTCACTTTTTTCATAGCTGCACTTGTATATCAGGCAACCCGAAATCATGTTCAGATGAAATCAGGGACGTTGCTTTTCTACTTCTTGTTCTTCTACAAGTGTTAGAATTGTTTCAGATGCTGGTTTTGGTTTACCTCCATCTGTATTTTCTTGTATTTTATGATGTAGCTTTCTGCCACGCTAATTAATCTACGTATCTTCTTTGTTTCATTTGTTGGTGGGTTTTTTTGTCATTGTATTCTATTTATATGCCTTTCTGCCATATGAAGTAGTTCTTCACTCTGACGTTGCTGTTTGTTTTTACTGAATCCTTCCCTTAAGAAATCCCTTAGCCAAGCTACCTGTTGGAGATATATATACATAGTGGCAATATTTATGTCTCTAACTGAGTACACAGGAAGGCTTGGGAACTTTTACCTCTTTCATCCAGCCTTGCTCTGTGAGGCATCTAACACTGTGGCAAACGTATCTAAGCAGTCCATTGTTATCCATTGCTTCAGAGAAGAGCTGTGGGTCTTAATGTCGGGTACGAAGAAGGTAATAGTCTGTTTAATATCTGTGTTGTGATTGAGGTATATTGCAACTTCCAGTGTTTTTGATGAAGAGGATTTTTGAAATTGAACATTATGAATTACTGCTGTTGTACTTGAGCCTTATAGTGTTACTGATTTTATTATCAATTAAAATTAAATTGTTTTATTTTAATATAACTATAGAATTAAGGGATATATTAGTAAAAATAATTTTACATTTATTGTATTTTGAATCTAGCAACTGACTGCTACTCTAAAATCCCCTATACAGCCCTGTACTAAAGCTGAAAGGGCTGGTCATAATTGTTTAGTAAGAACGGTTAGAACCTAGGTAACAAAACATGAGGTGATTTGTAAACTGATTTATAATACGTACATAGGACTAGAAGAATGCAAGTAGTTGTCAAGGTCCAGGATTAATGGGAACTGAGGGCAGTAACCGTAACAGCTTGCAGGTACCTGCCAAGAAAACTGTGTCCTTAAGCAAAAGGTAATTCTGGCAGGGGGAGATCGCGACCACCGACTCATGGACCACCTACTCACATTACACCCCAGACCCATTTCTAGACATTTCTAACCTCTACTGCGCAGAATCGGAAGTAGGAGGAGAATATGTTAATGATTTCTTGGAAGTTGTATGCTTATGTATGAATACTTAATGAATATGTATAAGTAAGTTCTATATAAGGTGTATGACTCTGGTGCTTGGCACGTGTTGTTGGTGAGAGCACTCCCCTACACGTCCGGCCGTCAATAAAGAAGTGTTTGCTTATCTGCATCACATTGGTGTCGATAAGTTATTTTTATTCCGGATTTCGGTGACAATAGTGAAGATGAAGCTTAGGAGGAATTTGAACCAACTTAAAAAGGCATTTGGACTTGGGTTTGCATGTTTAATTGGACCTTATTCTTAAGCCTACTGAGGGGGGGTCACTGACTAGATACCACATGAAGGACTGGTTAGTTGCTTTTGGTGGATGAGAGGTCTGAGATGCTTGTTGCAGCAAGACGATGAAAAATACTCATTATTTTACTTGCTTATCAACAGGCACCCGTTTCAACAGAGCTATTGCTAGAGATTGTTACTTGAGCAAAACTCCTGCTGACTTCAATAAAATGCATTGACATTGTAAGGACTTCATAATAAGATCTTTTGAGTATTAACAGATGGTCACTGACTGCCTGAAACAAAGTTGTTGGGGTTTTTTTTTGTTTTGTTGATCACCACAGGTATCTGGAAACTGAACAGACTTTGCCTTCTGGAAATCAAACCTGACTGTGAAACAAAGTTTTTCCTTTCTCCTTCCTTTTTATTTTCTTGCTACAAATTCTTTAGAGAAAACACGGAAAATGTAGACTGATTTCTGAAACATCTTGTCAGGAGTCTTTGGTGTTCAAACCAACTTAGTGTAGTTAGACTTGCCCTGGAGAGGTGTGCTTGAGGCAGCTGACAAAATGGACTGACACCAGCATCCTGCCTGTTTGAAGAGAAACCCAGCGACAGTCTGGTTGACCTGCTTGTTTGAAGTGAAATTCTGCAGTGCCAGCAGTAAGCAAGCCATCAAGGAAAGCAGTTTGTCTTTGCTGCTGCCATGGACTGAATGAGTGGAGTCTCAACTGTTTTGAAAATGTTCCTGTTAACAGTTTTTCTTTTGTGTATTTGTCAGTTTATATATTAGTTGCAGTTGTACTTTGCACAAACACTAATTAGACAGCCATCAACACTCAGGGCCAAAGGCTTACTAACAATGCAACTGTGATAGCAGTGTCTTAATTGGTTGAGTATAATTGTCATTAGGCAACGATAAAGACATCTGGGGCTCTGGAGAGAGATCAGCCTCCCCCTCCTCCTCTTCCCCAAATTTGTTCTGGCTATTGCTATCCAACACAGTTGAGCTTTTTCAGATGAGATCTGTGTTTTGACCAGTTTCCTGATGTTTTTCTCCTTATGAAATCGTCTGCCTCTTCAGCACCACTTCATTAGAGCAATGCCCAGCCTCCATCTCTGCTTCCTCCCACATGTGCCCTGCACTTCACCACCTGCTTCCCAGCCATCGTGGGACATGAGCAGCTTTTAACCCCCAGCTCCTTCTCCTTCAGACTTCTGCTTTCACTCATGAGAGGGCACAAGGAAATTGTTCATCTCATGACATTACTGCCCATAAAAAGTAGTTGAAATGCTTTTGATTAGTAAGTAGGTTTGTAGATACCATATGAATTTAATTTTTTTCAGTTTCTCTATACCATATGCATTCCACCCATTGTTGCTCCATTTCAGCAGGTTTTTTAGGCATATCTGTAAAGCTTAAGCTGAATTTGCAGACTAATTTTTACAAATGTATACAGATCTGTCCAGAGTTACAGAACTGGCTTGTCAAGGAGAAGTATAGCTAGAAAAATATAGCTCTTGTCTTTCTTCTGCTGCTACTTCTGTGTAGATGCTGAAGTGTTCAGAAGAACAAGTGCAAAGTGAAATGCAAGTCCATCAGAGAAGCTCAGTTACTTGGTGGAGAGTCTCTGTTGAGCACTAAGAGCAGGGTGACTGTCCATTGAATAGGGAGAGAAGCACACAAACCAGGAGCTGAACGCCAGGCGCTGTGTGGATGTAACACCTTGGAAGGTGTCAGGGCAGGGCATTATCTGGAGAGGGAGAAACTTGGGGATGTAAGCAACAGTCGTCTTGTTGCTCCCTGTTGTGCTTAGGCAAGCAAGACTTTGAACAGCCTTTCTGAATGAACTAAGTCAGGTATGGTCTCTCAGAATTTGTAGGGTTTGGGGTTGGTGGTGAGTTTTTTTTGTGCAAGTGACTTATGTTAGATGTTAGGAATATTTACCTGCCACTGCAATAATCATCTCATTATACCCACCAGGGGGAAAAAAGCAGCTATTGGTATTATAGCAAATGGAATGTATTCATTGTTATATTAAACAGAAAGGGGGTTTTTTTTGTTTGTTTTTACTCCAGCAGAAAGCTATGTGAGCTTTTCATAGCCATCTTGATAGAAAAATCAGTAGCTGAATGAGTTTGGAGGACTGTTCCTGTTCTAGGGCAGAAGACTTAAATCTAGGGTTCTTTCAGTAGCTGCTAATCCAAACTAAATTTTCACGGTGAAGTGTAAAAAGTTGTTGTGGTAGGAAATTAATAGAAATATTGAAGTTATCTAGAAATCGGTTCTGTGAAGTGCAGCTTGTTCTTCTCTTCAGCCATCTATATTGATATGGCAGTTTTGCCAATTATCTGCAATAAAGCAGCCTTTTTATTTTTTTACAGCAAGGCAATGCTTTAATAGTTTAAAAGCCTTTTGTTGTGGTTACAAATTGAAAGTGTGTTGCTCTTTACAATAGCATTAAAAGCAGGGAGTTGAACCATTAAATTTTTTAGTTCTGAATTGGATTCATCTGTGTTTGAAATTCTTCCAGTTCAGTTCTGGTACAGGCTCGGTGTATGCTGGAAATGGGCACGCAGTGGTGATGGCCAGCGGAGCATGTTGTCAGCTGAGGAGATGGTTTATATCTCCCATTTCCCCATGTTGGTTTCCTGCCCATACCTGGACCTCCACTTACGTTTCCAGCATGCTCTTGTAACATCTCTCCAAGTCTTTTAGGTTTGCCGCATGGGACTGATTGGTTGTTATGCTGCACTGTGAAGGATGAGTGGTGGTGCTGAGTGAGAAATGGGGGTAGGAAGGATACGGGAGTGATGGGGGAAAAATGATGCCTTACTCCCCTCTTCTGCCTGATATGCATAAAACACTTGTCCTATCTTGCAGTGCACTGCTGGGATTTCTGGACAGACACACATGAAGGTAGGGTGTGGTGGGTGCTTGCAGAGTTCTGGCACACACAGTGCTCCCCGTTCTCTGTCATGACAGAACTGGGATGAGCACTATGGCCAGAATCCTCTTACAGATTGTTTTGTAGTATCTGAACCCACTAGAGCATACCTGAGGTAACACGTAACAAGCTCGTGTGTTCAACAGGTCCTTGCTAGGGGTGGGAGAGCAGCATGGCTTCATGGGAGAGAAGAGAGAGCTCTTCCACATGTATCTATGGTCACTGGAGAGGAAGGGAGTGAGGATGAGGAGGCTACAGGGTGGTCGGATGCCAAGCCTACCAGGTAGAGACAGTTCTTGCATTTAACAGGTCCCAGCACAAACACATCAGATTTTGAGTCAAATTTGTTTCAGACTGACAGTGTTCCAATTCTGGTTCTGTTCCAGTTTGAGCTTAGCTGTAGAGGGGTGGTTCAGGTTCTTCAGGAACAAAGAATGGTTCACACTAAATTTTGACTTGGTTGAATTCTGAGAAAATTTCAGCACTTCTTGTGGTACTGCGATGTTGGATCTTTAATTCCAAGATTGCAGTCCATGTTATTTTTTTTATGGATGGTAGCGTATCTTGAGCCCTGGATCACTTGTGTTTCATGCTATGGAGAAAAACCAGAAGCCATGCACTCAGAGAATTAGCCATCCCTCTGTGTCTTCTCTATTCCTGTTGTTCAGTTTTCTCCATCTATTAGTCTTCCTTTTTACATTCCTAGTCTGGACTATTTGAGAGTGAGTATGTTATGTCTCCCTTAAAACTCACTTTTAGGGTCATTCAGTGACAGGAGAATTTTGGCTTCACCCTTTGGAGTAATCTGCTACTCTGCAGTTAGGAGAAGCTTGAAAACATAACCCAACCAACCAAAACATAAAGGGAAACAAAAAGCAGCTCAAAATTAAAATGTTTCAAAAATACCAGTGTCTCTTGTTGAAGGGGACTGCACTTCACCTGGCCCATTGTGGTTTGTGTCTAAACTTTAAAATGTATCCAAAATGAGCACCTTTCAGTTTTGTAAACTGAATATATTTGTGGTGGGCTAATCTAAAGGGCTTGTTCGATCCAACATGAAACATTTTGCTTTGCTTTGGGGAAGCTTCTTTCTTGATCTGTTCTTCTTAAATAGTGCTGCTGTAAATTGGAAATGAAAGCAGGATTTAGAGAGGGATCTGGGCCTCATCTGTAGAAAGAAAAGGGAGAAGTGCTATCCCATCCTATTCCTTCATTTTCTTCTGTTTTACCATGTAAAGAACTGAAGAGGAAGCCAGTTGACAAGGACACTGTTCTCTCTTCCCAATTCAGTGCAGAGAATTAATGGTGCATCTCTTTCTAACTTGACAGATTTCACTGCCCCCTCAGGCACTTTAATTAGTTTTATAAAGTGGAGCATTTTCACTCAGGTATTGGGAGTAATCTACTCATGAGTACCTGTAACCACGTTGCATGGTACTCCCCAAAGAACTGGGTAACCTGAGTCCAAGTCCAATATCTTCTAAACCTTTATTAAGCCGTTTCCTTCAGCTCCTTTGTAAATAACTATTTTCTTCTTTTCCTCATGAACATAGGACAGCCAGATTTCAAAATAGTAGACCTTTGATGCTTACAAGAATCATTCTTTTGAAATCCTTTTCCCCCAGAAGTCAGGATGTAACAACAAAGCTGACAGAGCAGGAAGCACCCTTCATTTTCCAGCAGAATCCAAGTCTTAGCTATGGCAGTGAAAGACATCTGAGACTGTTTGACAGTGTTAATTGTCACAGTTCTATCAAAACATCTTAATTATTGAACTATTCCAAGTAGCTATTGAACTATGTTCTTTGACCAGTTGTAGAGGGAGCTTCTCTACTTTGCCTGCAGTATTGTTTTTCAATAGTGTGTTGATTGGCACAGCGTAGTTTGTGTTGCTTACTGTGTAACATCCTTCACTCATTTAAATATATTCAGTATTACCTGAGAAGTTTAGTTTTATTTTTTTAATTTTCTTACTGGCAAACTATAGTTTGATGTTAAACTATGGTTACTCTGATGTTTCAGTGAGTCTTCTGCAAAGAAGGCAGCACTGCCTTAATTCTAATGAAAACACTTAATTGTATTAATGAATTAGTCTTCAGAGATGTAGGCAAATCTGATCTGTTGATGAGGCATTAAGAAGATCCTATAAAGAGCAGTAGGCTGGATGGGGTATGTGTGTGAGTGCTTGTATGTACGTACATAAATCCTCTGATTAAACAGCCTCTGCTTGGCACAACCACAATCACCAATTTTTAAAGACTGAAAAGAAACAGTTTGAAGTTTTGCCATGATGTAATTTAGACTCGTTAGTGATTACCTTTTTTCCCTTGAGCCTGGCTCTCCTTGCATTCTAGTTCTAAATCTATAGTTGGTAATCTATGGTAGCTCAATCGTGTTGTTTTTATAGCTCAAATTTACCTCCCTGTCTTAGTAGACTTGATGGTACATTCAGTAAATGGGAATAAAATGCAGAAAGTTGATGGGCTTGTGCGCAGAATGTGTAAACCGAGTGTGTAAACAGGAGGAGAATCAGTCTAGGAGCTGTAAATGCTTTTAGGTTTTATGATACTTTCTGTTTTTTCCTCCATTTTCTTGCAGCTACCTCTTTTAGGATGTTTTGGGATGAATAATAGCCCTCTTTTCCAGATACACTTCAGGAGAAGTGAGGTTGTGGGACACTCGCACCTGGGACTACACAGCCCCCATCCTGGAACCAGTGCATGGTCCTGGTGATGCTGGACCTCGGCCACATGTCTCCTTTGTGAGGATAAACAGCTCTCTGGCTGTAGCAGCTTACGAGGACGGTAAGTAACCACAAAAAAAAAAAAAAAAAAAAAAAAAGCTTTACAAAAATGAAGCAGCTGTGCTCAGCTTTTTGTGTGTCTGTAATCCTGTATACACACACACATGCACACACTTGCTTTTTTTGTGAGAAAGTTGGCCAATAACCCTAAATGCATTAGGAGGCATTGGAACATAGCAGCCATTAAAACTGATGTTTAATTCCTACTGGAACTGCTACACAAAGCTTGAGTGCCAGGCTGTAGTCCAGCCAAACTATCTTAAGCAAATAACTTGTTTTGCTATAAAAATATTAAATATTCTTCCACCAGCCTTCTCTGTCCAAAACTCCCTTGGGGTGCTGTGAAGTTTTGTTATGGGAATACTGGTAAACTTGCATGTCTGATTAATCTGCGTCCTCTCTTGCTTTTGGCATAGTGTATGGATGCACAATTTCTTAACTGAAGTACTGGTTTACAGTGGTGGGTTATTATATACTTCGATATAGAGAAATAAAAACTGTGACCTAATATTTAATGAACCCCTAATAAAATCCTGATTATATGCATTGTTTTAAATATACTTAGATGTTTATAGAACGGGCAACAAGAGTCATAGACCAACTGTACATCTACTGGATGTGGGAGCAGCAATTAAAAGTCAGGTTTGGACAGTGCTGGCCAGTTGGGATCCTAGGCTGAGTTGCTCAGGCAGAACTCTACTCCTGTCATCTTTCTTTAAAATGTATGATTTGATACTTAAAAACCTCTCCTCGGGTATGAATAAAGAGTATTTTCAAAGTTAGGGAGCTTTGTACTCATACTGTCTTTGATCCTGGCATTTCTGCACATGAAAACAAAATCGAAGATGGCTAATCTAAACAAAATCTCTAACCCATATATTTTATTTTAGAAGTAAATAAAATGCTTAATATTTGAAAACAACTGTTTTAAGGTGACCAACATCCTTAGCTGTTTTTCTATATCATGCTAGAACGGTTTTCTGTGGCTAAAAATAGTTGATAGGCAACGTTTTCTGACAACAGCAAGTCTGGTATTACAGAATACTCATTAATATTATTTACCCAAGTCATAGGAAATTATAACACAGTGATAGTTTTTAGGGTTGGCTTTTTGTCCAGTGTGCTAAACAGTGACTAGCAGAGGGCCTTTTGTTTGTTTTCTAGTCTCCCACTGGCTAATCTAATAATTTGTCTATGGGGGAGTCGGGGGGTTGTCATATTCCTCATTGTCAGTCCTGTGTGTGCCGTGACTAAACTAGTTTGCGTAAAGCTTGGCGTCTTTTATTCTTTTGGGTAGAAATTGTAATGGGCTCTGTGATATGGCAGTTACTCTCATTTGAGAAGCGTGGTCAGAATAGATTAGGTTCAGTGTGAATAGGGTATTACAAAGACTGATTTTAGAAATGTTTACTCACTGGAATCTGAAAGTATATATTTACTGTTTGGTGGAGAGAATTATTTTAAACTTGGGGGGGTGTGAAAGGATGACTTTGAAGCTAATGTGTTTGATTGTTCTTTGTTGTACTTTTCCAGCTCCCTTTTCTCTTTGTTTGTAAGTTTGACTAACACAGAGAAACCATCTGCTAGTGTTGGAGGTGGTGCTGTCAGGCAAAGAGTCTAGACTTCTCTGTCGAATCCCTGGCTAGCAGACTCGTTCAGATAACATCAGTTTCTCCCAGTTCAACAGAGCTCACGCAGCGATGTCCTTGGCACCCGATCACAGGGAAGAACTAACAGGCAGATTCTGCTCGTGCCGTGCCTGCCTTACAGCGCTGTTTTGCTGGTTTGGTAGTAGCAAATACTTCCCAAGGCATATGAAATATAGCAAGGAGAAAGATTTGTCTTACTGGGATGCCTGCATCCAAAGTGAATTGTAACTCCATGATGGCACTAAAGAAAAATTGAATTGTGACTTCTGGTGACTGTTTCCAACGGTGTTAGCCTCTGAGAAACAAGCAGCAAGGAGAGGTAAATGAGAGAAAAATGTATGGGGAGAAAATGAAGTTCCTTCCACCCATGCCAACACTCAGTAGGGGCACTGTATGTACACCTGGGGCAACAGGACTTGGCAACTTGATCCACAGTTGTGATTTTTGAATTCCAACCCACTGGCCTCATATTTCTTCTGCCTTGTTTCCTATTGTCAGCACTGGCAGTCCTCCAGTTTGATTTTACCACTAATTGTGTTGCACGTTACCGAACTGAAATGAATCAAATCAAAATGCTTTTCCTGGAGCATTAGATAAAGCAGGCGAGGGTTCTGGGTAATGAGCAGATGCTGCTAATGCAGGGACAGTAGAGGCCTTGCCAGGACTCCATCTGCTCCATGCTTGCCTGACTTTGGCTATGAGCCACAGCTTTTGGGAAACAGCAGTCTACTTTAGCCATCACTCTCCCCCTCCCGCCCTCCAGAGTCTCATAATTTGACTTAAAAACAATGTGCTGCAACAAGAGAACATACTACTTTTTTTTTTTTTTCATACTTGTGTAGACATGGCAGGGGGATGCTGCATTGCTGCTGTTCATGGTAGTGCTTTGAGACCCATTGGGAACAGTTAGTGGTACTTCACAAGTTGCAGAGTAGCAACATGGAGCAAAGGAAGGTGGTTTCTGCAGGGATCAGAAGGGCTCTTGCTTGTTGGCAGGCTCCAGGAAGGGAATTTTGGCAATGCTACTTTGGGACTGGAAATCTGCTGTCTTGTCCATTCTGATGCCCTTAAAGCTGCTTGCAGGTATTGTCCCTTCTGTACCCTCTTTGCAAAGACAGAAATGGAGTAATGTGTTTGGTGCCTTCCCCCAAGTGCCAGGACATGCTGTAAGGTAGCCAGAGCAAGGAAACAGACTGGCTGGAAGAAAGGAAAAAGTTTTTGAAGAAAACAGCATGTAGCAGGTGGTAGTGTATTATTCCTGTCAGATACATACAGGTGGCTGAGGATGCAAAACTCTTGAGTAAATGGGGTGTGATTTCACATCACGGTCAGGGAATTCTGCCTCTTGAGTCCCCAAGCTGGGAGCAAAATACAGACTTTCTTGTCTGTGCCTTTTCTGAGGGACTGTACAGGGATGATGTCATTTGGAAAACTCTGTAAGAGTGGTAGGGATAAAACCTGACGTTTGGTGGAAACTGATGCGGTAATGGTAATGTAAAGGCACAACTCTTACAACTAAGGTCTAGACTCTCGCTGTTTAGTGTGGTATGTAGCTTGCTGTACCCACTGAAAGCTGAGAAACACCATTGCAGTGAAAATTAAATGTAAAATTTTAGTTAATGAACACCAACTCACCATTATGGTTAAATTGGCTGTATATTGGTGGTCCCTCTGACTGGAAATGTTTTTTGGGAGAAACTTGAAATTCAAGATAAGTCTTAAGACTGTAGGCTGGTGCTCATTTCCACCAGTATATTTCATGTACTGTTTGTACTTCATAGAAGTATGATGTTATCTGAAAATTATAAGGAAATTAATTAATGTGCCCAGCTTGGAGGAAAGAAATAAATGTAGGAATTGTTTTCAAAAGGTGAAAAAGAATCAAGATAGAAGTGGCAAGACTGTGACCCACAAATAGGGAAAACATCCTGTAGATGATGTGAATTAAGCAGCTTCTGGCCTTCCCACACAATTGTGTTTAGAAGCTGAAGTGAATGAGCATGAAAACCGTGAGCATGTCCAGATTCTCTGCACTAACATATACAAAATTCTGTCTTTTTGTTCCGATAACGCACACGTAGATTGCTTTACATCTTCTCTGAAGCTGACAGCAACTGCTAGCTGTATCATCCTAACACAGAAGAGCTGATGTAATGCATCATTAGGATTTGAGTGTAGGATCTTCCACACCAAAACACAGCCTGCCCTCTGCTTAGCACAAGGGTAGGAGGCGTGGGCAGCTGTCCTGTCCTCTGCTGTGGCTACTAGCTCTTGGAAGGAGCTGTGACATGCTGCGTTACGCTGGCAAACACAGCCAGTGTAATATTCACAAATGTGATTTAACATTTTTTGCCTCTGTGTTTTCCCTGCTACAGGATTAGAATATTTATTAGAGAAGAGATACCTTTTTTTATTTGTGGCAAATGTGTTGCCTTTTATATCAGAGAGAAACCTATTGAAAACATGTAAAAACCAGCTGCCTTTACAGGATGTCTTTTGTGTTCCCAGCTGCAAAGAGGGGACTATACTGGAGACAGGCACTGTTAATGGAGAACAGCTTCCAGCCATTCACCTTTGATATAGCAAGAGATGTGTAAGACTGGCTGATGCTTCCTAAAATTGGAGTATAGTCAGGATCAGCAGTGCATAATAGTCTCATGGCTAAATGTTTTATCCAAATACCTTACAATCTAGAATGAATTGCAATAAATGGACCTTTCATCAGGCCACATTTCAACAGTATATTGGGTTAGAAGTTACAAACCTGAATTCTTTGTGCAATCCAGGCTGAAGTGATAAACAAGACCGGTCCAGTGATTGTAATGTCAGGTGTCAGCAATTATACCATCTTCATCAGCTTCTTGCACTTAACTCATTTCCTTGAGCCAAGATGAAATATAAGCAAGCTGTAAAGCCTAAATCGGTTTGAGGAGTTATTGTTAGTTCAGTTCAAATAATCACAATTGTGGTGTAGATTTCACAGCATGCTAAAAGTATTACTTATAATTGTGATTTAATGATTTGAACACTTTTGAGATTGTGGTATTCAAAAAAAAAAAAAAAAGATAACTGTATGCTTGCAACCTTAACTTCACCTTAAAGATATTGCTTTGGAAATGAAGTACTGGTCACTGCTGGAGGCAGGAAGATAGACTATATAAAGTAGTGATCTCATCTGCACTGGTAAATCTTATCCCTAATTTTTTTTATGTTGCCATACTAATAACTTTTAATAGTAATGGTGGCTTTTTTTTGCTCTTACACAAACATAATTGACTGTTGCAAAGGCTTGCACGCTAATAAATACATTTTGCTGTTCTTGCAATGAAATACAGAATATTCTGAGTACACTTTTAGACCTAATGGTAGCTTTACCTATTGATAAACACAGTGGAGTGTTTGCTTTTTCTGTGTAGAACTTGAAAATGTTTTCTTGCTGTCATGCATGAATGCATATACCTTTTTTTGACAGTAGTGCATTTCCACAGAAGGTCCTTGCACGCAGTGATTGACGTTTCTGACTGATAGCAAGTAACAGATGATGGAGGATGTACATACAGACTTGTACACTCTTTTGGAGGAGGCGAGAAGCAAAGGGGACAAGCAATACTTTTGCAAGCAACTATTTGTTCATCCTAATAAAAGAAAATGGTATTTTTCTTGCTCTTTGCATTCCATTTGAAATCTTTTTACTCCTTATATTGTGTTCTTTCATTAAACATATGTTAATTTATGACCTTACAAGTCACTTGTGGTTTTGATATTACCAGGGATGTTTTCACACCATATTGTGCATCAGATGTTACACACACTGCATTTTCCTGTTAAAATTTGTAGACACTTAGAACATATTTTCCTACTGAACATCTAGTAAAAAAGTACCTGTCTCAAATTGATTGTACTATTGCATAAGCCATTCTCACTGTCTTCTTTTTTTATAATGTTTGAGATGCGATAATAATAACAATAATAATAATAATAATAATAGTGGCTTTGCCCAGATTTAGACATCAGAACTCTGAGTTCTGGGTTTCCCAGTTTGCTCACATGGTCACAAGAGGGTTCTTCGACATGAGTATTTTTTTGTATTTTGCAGAACTTTCATACTTTAATATACTCTGCTAAAAACAGTGGGATGCTCATCACAGAGATGTGTAAACAAAGACTTCACTTGAAAGCAAATCAGCTTCCTTTCCCCCATCACAAAAGTGGTCTTCAATTGGGGGTAAATGTTCTCCAAAAAAAGTCGAAAATACTCCTGCCTGGAGGATCTTGGCAGCAATATTCATCTTCTGATGAAAAAGTCCAGTTCTAACATGCGTGATCTGATATCACTACAGTCTTTTACCATTGATGTTTGTGTGTTTGCTTGTTTAAATCAGATGTCCTGGAGTTGACACTTCACCTATTCCCTTTGTTTTAGTTTGGACGCCTGTGAAGGCACAGAAGTGCTGCTGCTAAGCTTTCGTGAGGGCCAGATCAGGCTGCAGAGGGAATTGTAGCCTGTGCTGCCCATTTGTATTTGTTAACTTGTTTTAAGCATAAGTGTGTGTGATGCAAGCTAGCATTCTGTTTTTCAAAACCAGTTCAGCAGTTATTTACCTTTTAAGCAATTAACATAATTACCATTATGCTAAGAAGTAATTTTGGGAAGTTCTGCTCTGAGCCCTTATGACTCCATCGGGACAGTTTTAGTCGGGACTTATCTTTTTGATGGAAGCCTAATTGCAGTTTTGGCTTTGTGTAAACAAACAGAGGCGGCTAATTGTTTAGGCAAATAGCAGATTAATTTAAATATGCATCCCTAATAAAACAAAAATGGTCCCCATTATGGTTCTCATTCCCATGGCGAGGAATATAAATATTCAGTGGGAGTGCCATTAGACAGGGATCTTAAGGATTATCTGCATTATTTCACATTGGTAGCACTTTCCAGATACCAAATAATCTTTACAAAAGCAAACATAAATCAATTTAAACTCATTTAGATACCATTTCACTATGTGCAGTTTCATTACCACACTCTTGCTTCACCTCCTTTGGGACATGGGAGGAGTGTTTGCAGACTGGCATTGGTGCCCGTCCACAGCTGTCTGTCAGAGCTTTTATGTCTCCTTTTGAAGGAATAGCTACCATTAATCATTTCATCATTAATGGCCATGCTCAAGTAGAAGGAAGGTTTCTCCAGCCCTGTCTATCACATCAGAAGATTGCTTCTCCGTTAATTCAGTGCAAAGGTGGCCCAGAAGTCTCCTATTCCGTCTGGCCCTTCTGTTCTGTAATATGCTCCTGATTGCTTCAGGTTGTTCTTATTCAGATTATTGCTTTAATGTACCCTGCTTTTAAATTGAGTATCAGTGATCTGTGCGGGGGGAAAAAATGCAATTGCAAATGTATTGTCCTGTATTGTTTGGGATTTGTATTATTTAGCTTTTTGAACTCTTCTGCATTTTCTGTTTTCCCAGAGCATCGGGATTAGGAGCTTTGCTGCTGGTTGTAAACTGTTAAGAATGGTATTAAAATCCCTGACCTGATTGCTGTGTGTGCAGAGCTTCAGATTCTTTGCTTTAAAACTTTTCTGTGTGCAGTGGAGTGACTTAAATGTGAATGTGGGCTCTTCCTCACTATTTGTTGTGGTAATTGAGGGCAAGTATATAGTAGGACAAGAATTTAGCATCAGTTTAAGTCTCATCTTCTCCAAACATGGAAATGTGAGAGAAATCAAGGAGTCTTCCTCAAGGTTAGATACCAATGCTATCTGAAAGTCAAAAATTGGGAATTAGAGAACAACAGAGCCTCTAACGCCAGAGCACATAATTTTGGAAGGTTTCCTCTGAACATCATAGGTGATGCTGTGCAGCATCCTGAAGTTCTGGTTTCCTGCCCTGCAGTCTCTTCTGTATGTTAACTTTTTCCATTAGAATGCTTTTAAGCTTACATCTTTAACCAATATTTTAAAGTTTTGTTAAAGTCAAAGATAACACATAGTGATTATTTTTTTTGCATGCAGGAACCGTTAGCATTTGGAACCTGATGTTCGGGCGGGAGCCAATCCATCATTACCAGCACAATCAGAGGATACAGGCTTTAGCTCTTGGTTCAGAGGGTGCAACAGTAGCAACAGCATCTGGCTTTGAGGTCAAAGTGGAAAGCCCTAATGACAGAGGATTCTGGCAAACCACAGAAACATTTGAAATCCAGAAATTGGTGAGTCTCCAGGCTACTCAGCTGCTTTCTTGGAGCTCCTGATCCACTAATTATTTTTGGTACAGTTGAGAGGAATCTTATAAAAATCTTACAAGAGTGTTGTCTGAACTAGATAACAGCTTTTTCAGCTAGAGGCTATGATTTTGAAGCAGGTTAATGGATGAGCCTTTCATCACTGAAGAGCAAGGGTGAAATGCTGGCTTAAGCTACAAGTGAAAATGAATAGAAGTCCATATGGTGCAGGAGGTTGGCTGTTTTTAATTATTTTTTTGTCAACATTAAACTAAGTTGGCTCATTTTGTAAATCAGTTTTCTCGCGTAGAATTGGAGCTAAAACTCAAGGTCTCATTCCAGATCAACGCTATCTGATTAATTCTGAGGCAGGATATTGCAGACGAGCTAATAGTACCACTTGTGAAGCTGTAACTAGTTGTGCAGCTTCTTCAGGTTGCACCTTCTGTCACTGAAGTTTTGAGACTATTTTAATTAAAAAGCAAAAACTGTCCTATTCTCTGAAGTTTTATTATGTGTCTGAGTATCAACATTTTTTCTGAAAGGAGAAGGAAATGCATAGGGATAACTTGAGTCTTGCAGCTTCTCTCCTGTTGTAGGAAGCTGACTGCACAGCTAAGGGGTGTGAAGTTGTGATTTAAACCACTCCTGATTAATCCCCTCTATAAAAGCTAAGTCAGTCTCGCAGTGCTTAAATAAACAAACTCCCCAAACATTTTAAGAGGTTTCCAAGTAAAAATGATAAAACACCACCGCACGCTCCATTATAGTTGGATCCATTTTACTCTTGCATCTTGCTGTGAAATGTCAGTTTGTCATGTGTGAAAGACAGTCAGGACAGCACACTCTCTTCTAAGGTTGGGTTAGAAATCAGCTGTGGTGTTAAAGAGTTTAAACCCTTCCCACGGTGAGACTTTTCAGCAGCATCTTAACCATTTACTGAAATGGGAAGAGCAATGGTATTCCAGTCTTGTGACAGAGGATAGGGGAGCTGATATTTGGGCTGTCCTAGAGTCATGTGGTGACTTTTCTGTTAATTTAGGGTATATATACGTGTTTGCAGGGTAAGCATCAACTATTTCATAGTAGTTGCATGAATGTGTTGTCTCTTCTGGCTCACTGTATTCACATTCTAGCAATGATACTTGCTTTATGTGTTTTAACCATATGGCTTTCTGTCCTTCATGTGAATGAACCCATTAAGTCTCGCTCCTTTCTTTGATGTGACATTTTGGTTTATTCTGTTGTAATGTGTTGTGATTAGTTTTTTTTAATGGGCTCATTTTAAAGACTGTGAGCTAGATTTCATTATAGGAGCTAAGCTTGCAAAAGTTCAGAAATAAAATTGATACTCGGTCTTTGTCTGAAATAATCCATAATTATGATGATTCCAGATGACAGATAACCACATCAGTAGCTTGTTCAGTTTAGTGTGTGTCAGTAGTGAGGTCATAGAATTTTTGGATGTAATAAAAATTTAAAGTCTGCTTTTTTTAGGTCAACTTCCTTAATCTGGTTCCAGATGTTACGGGGAGTCCAGTGACAATAGCAGCTGCAGAAGATGTCGTTTATCTCCTGAAAGTAGAAGATCCTGGCAAAATTCTCCATTCTGTCTATGGTCAGCCTGTTACATGTCTTGATGTGTCTGCTCATGAAGCAGCCTTTGGGGTCAAAACCTTTGGCTGGTTATTGAATGAGCCCAATCAGGTACTGAAATTTTTTTTTGGTAAGATTTTTATACCTTCATAGTTAACAAAGGAAAAAAGGGTTAATGCTGCTGACCATTTACTTCCCCACTATTCAGCATTTGACAGTAAAGGGAAAACATTCTTTTAATGCAATAATCTGATGGTTCTATTAGTTTTCTGGTGGGCTGAAGTAAGGGATTATTGTTCGGCTAACTGGGCTCACTGTAGATACTTGGCATTCTCTGCTCCTCGGCGAGTCCCAGCTCGTTGGGATGTATGTTGTGTCAGTGGCCCCCTAGGGGGACACACCTCAAAAAACATAAAACCCCTCAGCCTTTCTGATGAGGGCATCCTGAGCAGTGTGTCAAGCCTTGTACGTGCAAATATGCAATCTTAAGAGGATGCTTCTTTTTTTTTTTGTGCACTTGGCTATTTGAACTAAGTTACTTCCAATTTGGTGAGGATGGTGTGATTGTGGTATTAAAGGAAGCTAAGTGGTAATTACAGTTTTGAGGCCCCCTGTGACACAGTCTGCTGCTTTCATCAGCACATTTTAGCAGTGGCATTGTCTATCAAAACCGGACTGTTTTTGTAATCCATCTGAAGACTCGTGGCTGAGGCACACTTCTAATGCAGCTCATCTCAAACTTCTCTGCTTGCAGGAGGGGCTCTCTGGGGTTTGCAGACCCAAATAAGTAGCATAAATAATTTGTACCTGGGGGAGCTCAGAATCCTATCTGAGATCTCAGGGAGCAGCCAGCTCCTGGACACAGCCCACTCTAGGGCAGGGACCAAACTGTAAAACAGCCTGTTTCCAGATGCCTTAAGATGAGTTTCTCTCCCTTTCCTGCATCTTGTCTAGCTTTTCCACGCCCTAACTTCATTCCATTTTTTGTGGTTATACTTCAGGCATGTGATGGGCTATCAGCAATGAGGGAAGGAGAGTGCTTCAGGCAGGTGGAGAAAGAAACAGGAGGTGAGCACCCAGATGAAAGCAGCTGTGATCAGTAGTGTATAAATGCAGCATTTTCTTTGGCAAGTGACTGGAACAGGAAAGCTTTATTTAGGACTACCTCTGTGTTAGGAACAAATGTGTCCAGCTGCATCTAATTTCCCCTTAAAATTCACATTCACTAGGGAGATGCTGAGGCCACCATAAATACCTCTAGGGTTGAGAGATGCTGCGAGGCCATGGTGTCTTTATTAATTCCTTTGCTGTCCTAATCCAATTCTTTTCCCTACAGAGGTGGGAGGTTAGAAGGTAAAATTGCCTCATTCGGGGGCATTATATTGGTGATCACCTTTGTGCCTCTTAAAGGAATAGAGAAATCTACTTAGGCCCCCGAGCATCACTCTGTAAAGCCGGACATATTTCCTAATTTAGTTCTGAACTATTTGGCATTTGATGGCAGATTGTATTAAGCAGTGCATCAGTGCGCATCCTAATCAGGGAGATGGGACTGAAGTCGTCCAGACGGCTGGGGTGTGTTTGACAAGGACGCTCGCTTGGCATTGCTGCACCAGCTGACATCACGCCGGAAATTAATTACTAATGTCTATTATGATAATTATTCGCCTCGCGCAGACGTGAAGGGACTTTGCATTGGCTGATTACACTGGTCACAAGTTGACAATCTGTCTTTAAGAGAGCTTTCAGTCTCAGGAATATAATGATGAAGAATTCCAGCCCTGTTTGCTGCTGGCTGTGTTGCTGTAGTGGGAAAGCTGTATTTCTTCTCAGTTTGAGTTCTTGGTTTTGTTTTTCCTGAGGGATATTTTTTTCTTTAGTGTGAGCTCACAGTCCTAATGCTACTGCCTAGTAACCTGCTTTCTGATGAAAATATACTTAAGAAAAACATCTTTTTCCCTCTCTCTTTTTAATCGTCTAATTTTAACCAAATTTGACAGTAGAGATCTGAGGCATAAATTTTGTGGGAACTTTTATGTCAGAGAGGAGAAAAACATCAAATCTGTGGCGTAGACCTACTGTTAGATGACAGACGTCTGTGCAGGAGAGAGGGAAGAATATAAATGCTTCATCTGTGAGAAGTTCAACTTTCACTTTATTAAGCATTAGACAACCCAAGTATGATGCTGTTTCTTGAAAATTCATCTGTTTAGTGCTGCTGGCGCTCTTTGTTTTATGTTAAGATAAGAGAAATTTCTTTAGTAAGGGTTATTTCAGCTGTATTAACATGGAACATACTATTTTCCTTAAATTCCAGATTTTTGAAATACTGAGATCTGCATTTCCATCTAGACTCCTATGTGGCTAATAATAAAAACCAGATAATGAACCACAGGGAAGAAAGACCCTAACCCTGGCGTTCCCTTTCAACCTAAAGTGATGCTTGTGACATGCAGTGGACGTGCCTCAAAGGATGGTGTCTAGCAAATAACATATTACCCTGTGTCATGAGGTTTGGAGACCTGTGGTTTCAATGCTGCTGCAGCAGCACAAAGTCTTGGCATTCAGGTGTTTGAATTCTGGGTTTGAGCACTGTATGTAAAATTAAATCCACTGATTTAAACTAGAGCTGGCTTTGGTCTTCCCCATGTCAGGATATAAACCTCTTAAACCAGTAGCGCTATAGCTGTCAGGATTAACATCATCTGATTTCTGATGCAATTATCTTGCTGATTGTAGGATCTGACTGAAGCTTTTCTTATAGTTGGTATATTTATAAGATTCCCTTGCTGTCAAGTCTGGTCTACTGTATCTTCAGGTGAGCTCTCTCCTGCTTGTGGATTATTTCTATGAAATTTATAGGTGCTTCATTCTCAGGGACAGGGGTGGGGGTGGACAACAAACCCAAACTTTCTCCTGTGTTTAAAATTTAGTTGATATTTTTTAATATATTTAACAGTTGTTGGTGATAGAAGATAATCAACAGGGGAGGATGTGGGGTTTTTGTCCACCAAGGAAACTTCATATAGTACACGAGAACTTTACTTTAAAGTCATGCAGCTGTTATATGCATTACAAAGTGTGGTTCAGAGCATGTCTGGTTTTGGTTGCTTTGTGCACAAACTTGTAGATGAGGAAGAGAGAAGTGAAGGGAGGACAGTAATGATTTTAGAGCCTCCAACTTAGAAACAGAAAGCTAGATATGTTCAGATGTCTTAGGAGTTGTTTGTTATGCTGCCACTTTTTCATCTGTTTTGAGCTGGTGATTGGTTTGTCCTTGATGAGGGGCATTCAACATCACCTGTCTCTTCTCATCAGCGATTGCAGTACTGCTTAGTTTTGCTCCTGTATTTAATGTTTCCATGGAGTTCTTCAACTGCTTGCTAATGTGTGTGTATCCAATAAAATTAACCACTTGAAATGGATGTTACGAACTAATAGTAAGTGGAAAAACAAATTTTAAATTATCTTTTAAATTTCATTTCACGCTTTACAGTCTTTTGGATGATGCTTTTAGGTCATAGCTGCTTTATATAAGCTGTTACATCTGTCTTACACCTTATTTCAACTAAATTCCTCCTCCTTGTTAACTGATAAGCTTGCATTATATTCTCTGGTGTTGTAATGACTCCAGTTCTTGTGGAGTTTGAAAGACTTCAAATTTTTTTATCTTTGATTCTTCATGTTTAGAAAATGTGGGTTTTTTTCGAGTGGTCCTAGTAAGTAGTCCAGTTCTCAATAAATTGATCTCTATGAACTCTTGTTTTCATACTTGTAGAAGGGTAGGTCTTACTGGTGATTGAATTTGTACATATGGGACTTGCCCAAATGTTTCTCTTCAGGGACCTGTTGTAGAGTGTTAGCAGATCTTGGAAGGTGAAAGGTATTTTAAATACCTTTTTATTTAGAAACTCTTTGGTACCCTGTAGGAGGGACAGAACTCTTTCTGAGGATCTGAACTGTATAACTTTTTATAAGTCAGGCACTGCAAGAAATAGTCAGCAGAGAGACCAGAAGTTTTCCTTGCCTAAATTTTTCATGGTGGATTGATGACCCTCTCTCTTGCCGAAAAGGAACAATCGTCCATCTTGGTTTTTCTGTGTTTGTAAATGACCAGAAATAATTTTGCAAATTAAAAGATCCCTTTTGTATTGGCTTATTGGCTAATGTTAATGACATTCTGCTCTTCCCCCCCCCCCATTTGTACATTAATGTGAATACCTCAAAATTGGCACAGCTGCTTAGGTAGGTGTTTCAGGTTTTGAAAATATAGCTTCTAGTATGTGCCATGTGTATTCAAGGCAATAACCTATGAAACCAAGAGAATTCATTCAGTTTTTAAGAATTACCTTGCTTTCCTTTTCCCTGTCCTGTCCTTGGTTAGGGAAAATGTGTGTCTGGGCTAGGGCTTGGTTTTTTAGTGAGTGGGTGGTTCAGTGAGTAAACATAATATCCTTTCATCTTCTGGGTACCTGAACTCTATCATCAGTCTTCAGCCACAAGTCAAGTGAGTCTGGTGACCTCATTCCCAGTCCTAGCAGACATCTGTCCACATCACCAGCCCGTCAAGGCTGGCAGTGGCCCTGCCGCTGGCAGCACGGGCTGGGGCAGTGTCCAGTGCTGGAACAGCAAGGGTTGCAGGTGTGTTGGCAGAACCACATTGCCGAAGCTTGCCCGCCGTCTGCCTGCACAATGCTTGGCTCTACTTCTTGCTACCAGCTTGGAGTCTTACTTTTTAACTCCAGTCAAATGAAAACTTAAAAGGAAAAACCCAACTGTGCTTGTCTTTAGCTTCATCTTTAACTTTTACGGCAGGTGTAGGTATTTGGAGGACCAGGCTGTGTATATGGCTGGCTTTTTTTGCTGCTGGATTTGCTGCAAGCTGTTTAGAGTCTGTTATTTTTGCTGTCCTCTTTGTGGGTCTTAAAGCATTGCTTAAGACTGCTTGGTGCAGCTCAGTGCATGCAAAATAAGAGTTCTCATTTGCCAGCATAAAGTCACCTTTAGGATGGCATGAAAGTCAATTTTCCACATGCTCGGAGAAACGCTTGTTACCAGCTTTACACAATGACTTATATCTGGCAAGAACTTGCAAAATAGTCTCTCTGGCTGATTGTCAAAAATTACATCATATTGGAGTAAACTGCTTTTAAATCAAACATCCATTATTCATGTATATTAACTGCTTTTTTTTTTTTTTTCCTGGCTGTTTTGTGTATGATTTACTCTTTTTCTTTCTCTCTTATTTTCTGTCTGTCTCCCTCAGCTGCTCCTTTTAAATCTTAGCTCATCTTTAAATTTATGGAGCCAAAACGCTTATCTCTGTGTACAAGTATCAATATGCTGACCTTGCATTTGTTAATAGTCAAATTTTTTTGTTGTTGTTGCAGTGTTATGTGCCATGTTTACAGTAGGCAATTCAGTACATTTACATGGGGAAACGTTGCCCCTGAGGCTTGTAAACTTTGAAAATACTTTTTTCCACATCTCTTTAGAAATAAAATTCAAACTTACAGCAGTGTGTGCCTTATGTTGTACTTAAATTTGATTACTTCTGCTGCAAATGCATATGAAATAACCTTACCACTTTTGTAGATACCCTTTGAATTTGAATGGTTTTGATCTGAGCAAAACCCAGATCACTTCTTTATTTCTGGTGGACTTGAAATTTCATGACCCTTTCTTTTGTTGGCAATATTAATGTGTATTTAGGCAATGTTTTTTTCTACTTGGCAGAGGGATGGGCAGAAGGAAAGGGGAAGAAACATAATCTGAAAATAAATGTAAATTCTGTTCCCAGTTTTGATGCTTGTTCCTCTGCCTCTCAGGTTTTATTATTTTGATCTTCTGTCTTTAAAATGACAGTTAGAAACCTCTATCCTAGACAGTTCTTTCTGAGAAAGTGGTTCTTTAATGTATTCTGTGTTATTCAGTAAGGAAAAGGATGTAGGTTTTGAGTGTGGTTTTACAGTATACTTTTGCTAGTATTTATAATACTCTGTTCAATACTTTATCTAAATAAGAACAGAATATACTGTATATACAGAGTGTTTCACCCAATTCTGAGAGACAGCTCAGTTTATTAGCTGTGCGATGTGGTAACTTTTGACAAGAAGCAGAAATGCTATTGCAGAGGGGAACTAGCTGTTTCACAAAGCAGTTGTCTGCTGGCTTTTGGCCAGGACAGTGGGTTGAACACCCCTGCTCTTGTTGAAAGTACCATGGGCTCTTTGATAACAAGTGCTTGGGGATTTGTTGTTTTAATGTTCCATCCAAAAAAGACATCTCCAACGACGCAGGATCCCAAAACACCTGCTGGGGTATTGGACATGCATGGAAGAGTTCCATCAACAGCATTTCCTTCAGTTCCTTGGTTTTTCTTGGAAGTATCTCAACCAGAGCACATCGACCACGCTTGACCTCACTTAGCTGCAAGATGTAACAAAGCTCACAGCTTAGCTATTCTGGCTACAGAGTTTAATTCTCTGTGAATTAATTTAGTCTTCTTTCTTGAGTTCTTGGACAACATTTAAAGAGAGTTCCTGTACCCACTGCTCTGCAGTTCCGTGAAGTACAGTAACTTTTCCTTTCTTCCTCTGCCTAGTGTCTTATGAATTTGCCAGCTTCTCAGCGCATCTATCTGAGAACAGTGACCACAGGTTGAGACTTGCCCAACTGGCACAGTAAAGAGGGAAATTAGTCTAATGCACTGTCTTAACAAAAGAGAGAGTATGAGCTTGAATAATTAATACCACTAGTCTGTGGCAATCGGATAAAATGAAGTCCCATTTGCTCAGCCTTATTAAAAGAGAGAGAGAGAGGGAGAGATGGTAAAGGTCGTTAAGGGACTTGTAACATGGAAAGAATCGCCTCTGAGATGGATAATGTGTTTTCTAATCTCTGTGGTCTTTAACTAAACATAATGGTAAAGGTACTCTGGCTATTTCTGGCTTGTTGAATTATTAAGCATTCTGGGAGATTGCTTGGCTCTTATCCAATAACTTAGACTTTTTCATTTGAACAATGTTAATAGGTAACACTTTTTATTTTGTGTGTTAGATCCTGATGCATCTGCATGGACTATTTAATGCTTTTCCTCCCTTGTGTTGCTGAAGTCCCACTGGGGGAAGGGATGCTCGTTAGTGTGTTATCCCAGGGTACTTCATTTCACACCCAAATGCTCTGGGTTCACTTACCTTCAGTTCAGTACCTATTAGGTCACGGGTCTTGGGTGTCCATTATAGGATTATAAATATCTTTAAAAGGGTAATCCCTTTGCAGTGTGCATTATAGGATTATAAACCTCCTAAAGATCTTATGCTTTATCTGCCCTTTAACATACAGGCCCTTATTTCAAGTCCCTATTGACCAGGTATTTTCATTCTTTCTCCTTGGCCTTTGTGAAGAAAATCCTTGTTGCGTTGGGATATTATGGGAGAGCTCATCACAACTGTTCTAGCAACTTCAAAATTGTCATCAGCATACTTTTAAAACCCCTGTCTTCAAGAAATTATTATTCAGACTTAAAAAAGCATTCTGAGTTTTTTTTGTTTCTTTACCTATCAGTTTGTCAGGATAAGGTTTTGAAATTTGTTTGCAAACCATAAAATTGCTCAAGACAGAATTTGAATTTAAAGATAGGTAAAAGCTGGAAACTGAAAATGACAGAGAATCTTTCTTCCAATGATAGGGCTAATTGGCTAGAAATACAGGTGCATTATAAAAATTGAAACAAAACAAACAAAAACCAGCACAACAGTCTTTAAAAGAGTGGAGACTGATGTGAGAAGAGAAGGAATTGGGGGGGGTAGGAGAAGATGAAAGACAGCTTTTCTTCCAGTTTTGTGGATCTGAACCTTTATTTTTTTTACAGAGTCTCTTTCTTAGATATAAACACTTTAAATTGGTGGCCATCTGCAAGTTATGTGAGGAGGAATAAATAATTTTTCAGCTGGTGCTGCCTACATAGGAGAATTGCCACAGCTCTGAATTTGAGACTGCAAGCAGGAGAACCTGTAATATATAGTGCTCCCATCTAAAACAGGGGAATCTTTAACTGCTATGTGGAAGCAATTTTTCATTATAGTCTTTCATGGCCATATCTGAATTTTCAAGTGTGTATCATATGTTTATGAGATAGATGGGAACAGTGGTCATTTAGATAAATTAATAGTTTATGGATGTTCACTTTAAGTATTAGCCCCAGGGGACTTTGGAGAAAGCAGCATTTGGCCCTCTCCTCTCCAGAGTTTTAACATGCAGCTGGGAAGGGCTGGTTCAGAGCCTCAGCTGGGAGCTGGAAGACGTTGTTGTTGACCCGATCATTTATTGTTCATAAGTTGAATTCAGAAGTTTATTGACTCTGTCTTTTGTTCAAAACTTTCCAAGGAGGAATTTGGTTGCCAGGCACAATATTAATTTCCTTTGCACTGAAAACTCTGCAAAGTACCTTTGCCAGAATGTCATTATCTCTGGGTTTGGTTAGTGAGCTGTTGGAAGCTGTGCTGCAAGTGAGAACAGACTGTAAATTGGTCTTTACCTTGAAGACTAACATTTTCCTGCTGTTAGTAGCAACTTTTTTGTAGGTATGGAAGTTTAATTTTTTAGCAACTTTTGTCTCCTAAGTGTTCCTGCAAGGGTAGTCTTCCTTGGTTTACAGAGCTTGGGTAAAATTGCTTTGGGTTTTTTGGGTCTTAAGGACGAAAAATTGCATGCTAAAGAGTGGTATTTGAGGCAGATAGCTTCACAAAGACAAGGTTGGGAGAGGGAACTAGTTGGGAGATTATAAATATTGAGAAAGTAAGGTATGAATATGTTGATTCTAATAGGGAGCTGATAATATGTCTGAATAAAACCATGCCTGCTTTTTAGTTGGGAGAAATAGCAGATGGAGGAAACCTGCAAATTCTCTGCCTTACTTTGCAGTATTCCTAGAGATTATTAAAGTTTGACTTTTGTTGCCTAGAGGCATCCATCACAAAATGATCCCTTCTTCCCTTAATTCCACCTTTCAGATGCTTACTAAAATTGCACAGATAGGAAGTAAAAGGCCAGGCAGCATCACTATCGCTGTTCTGGCAAATGTTGAAATAAAAGTAGTGTAATATTTATTAAGCTGCATGTGGATATAATCAGAAAAGTAGAAGTTAAGTATATTGATGTGATACTGACGTAGCCAGGCTGATGTTGCCATGGAAGCTGTAAGTTTTTTCTGATGTTTTAACCACGGTTACTCTTTTCATGGTCATAGGTTTCTTTTAAATTAAAGGAGCATCACCATGAAATTTAATAATGTTTATGAAGTTATGTAAGACCAGGTACTGTGCTGAGCTCCACTGGGCTTTGACCAGTACATTTTTCTGTTTCTAAAAATACTTGCTCTCCTAAATTGAAAGGACCAGATAGATAAATCTCATCTGGCCCCACAGGAAAGACAGTGAATGTGATTAAACTGATTGCTGCGCAAAGGAGAGGAGGGTGAACAGATGGGGAACAACTTGTACCTTTCTTCTAGTCTCTGGTCAAATTGTTCTGGATGTTGCTTAAAATCTGAGTTGTTTTTACTCCTTTCCCATCTGAACTGCCACTTCAGATGTAATGTTTCTCTTAATCTGTTTCTGCTGCATGATCTGTACAGAAGCTATCAGCAGGGCCTGTCAGCGCTGAGTTGGTGTTTAGTTCTGCTCTTCAATTTTTGCTGTATTTGGTTGAATCTTTCTTGCACAGTCCATCTGTCTGAACCTTCTAAATGTTGATTCTGTTTACTTTTACTGCTCTTTCAAATATTTCAAATTGATGAAGAAACTATTTGCTTTGCCATTTAAGCCTTAAAAATTTGACCCGGAGAAAATCTGTGTGGCTTGCTTTGTCTGCCTGATAGCTATACCTATCTGATACTGGTTGGCAAGAGCCTTGCATCCCTGCTTCTTGGTGGATTCCATTGTGAAACCTGATTTCCTTATTTCTGAGGGTGTTATTGCCCTTCTTAAATAGGGACAGATCTGTATCTTGGTTATATATTAGCATGTTGAAAAACAAGTCCTGCAAACCATCTCTGATGGTGATAGCTCTGCTCTACCTCATGCTGCAGCAAAATATAGTTGTGCTCATGCTACATTTAGCTAGTGTTTGTTCTCTTTGTGCCAGATTCTTCTTTACAATCTGGAAACAAGTCAGTGTCTGAAGAAGATGGGCAACTCACTAGGTGACTTTACCTGTGTCAACCTCCAGAACAGTCCTCCAAACATGCTTGTTACAGGCAATAAAGACAGAAGGTAGGTACTACCAAGAACTGAAACCCATCTCAAATTAGCTTACTTCCTGTCCTGCTGTCCTACATCTGGACCTGCTAGAATTTGTTTCTTCTCTAATGTTTCAAATGCAGCCTGCGTGAACTTCAGGAACAAAATATTAGGTAATAGTTGGATGTGGCTGCCAGTTTGCTTTGTTTCAGAAAGCTCCATGGGAAGACTTTCTCTTTAAGCCATTTGGTGGACACAGTTGGTGTACAGCCCAGCGAGACCACTTGGAATATCTTCCACTTCCCCACCACCACCCGCAAAATTAGTTTGGCATTTAAAAGCTCACTTTCTGATATTAAAAAAATAACCTAAGGGATGAATCATGTAGGATGAGATGGGTCCGTCTGCCAAATGATGTCAAGAGTGTATTTCGGAACACTGTGATGTCCCTCAGGTGACAAAAAAAAGAGACTTTCATATGAACAGATTCCAGCTTCTATTTAGCTGATTAGCAGCTTTCTCTTTAACTCCTTGGCTTGGGGAGTAGGATTTTCCCAGCACAATATCTGGTGCCAGGAATGGACGCGCTGGGAACAGTCAGTGCAAAAGGATTAAAGTGCTTAAAAACACCCTTTGAGTCCAATTTTTAGATTTTCTTTTTTTGGCTAGATATTTGTGGGGTCTGATCCAGTGCACCAAAGGAGATGTGGGATGGCGAGGAGCCAGTCTCTAATGGCTCCCTGTTCCTTCCCTCCTCCTTTCTGCACTGGGCATCAGGCTGCAGGTGGTGGTCTGGTGTGGTGGTGGGTATCAGATTGTAAGGCGGATACTTCCCTTTGCCAAATCCCAGACCTCTGTCCCGCCAGTGCAGCAGCTTGCAAAAATGATTATTTTGTCAAATAGCTTTTTTTTCTTCTTGGTGAATAGGCAGAGGAAGCAAACCTCACACTTTCTCAGCAAAGAGGATAAAGGAAATACCTGAAGTTTGATATGTGTAATCGAATCCTTGGGAGGTTTTTTCCTCTAAAAGCAGATAATTGATTTTCCAAAGCACCCCAGTAAAACTACCTCCAATTTTAATCTCTTGGACAGTGATGGAAGAGTAGATAAAGTTGATATCCCTTAAGTGAGATTGAAATTTACTCCTTTCATACTAGACTAAATGTCTGTGCCCTTTCCCCTCCAGAAAACTTTTCACTTTTTCAGCTCAAGCATTGACTGAGTTTAAGGGGTTGGCCATAACTAGAACAGCAAGAAGTTAGGAATCAATAGTTCAGCAAATAAGTTTGGCATCCAGGAGGCAAGATCATGTGTAGCTCAGAGGTCAGTTCCTCACATGGTGCTGCATGTGACTTGAACCTCCAGAGCCCTGTTACGGATCAAGCGTAAGGTCCCTCTTTAGGGGAGTTCATGCTGCTGATGGCCAGTGGGAAAACTTACTGCTTGAATTAAATATAGCAATTTCACAGTTTTACTAGTATGTGCTGTTCTTTCATTCAAAGCCATGATTTTGAAAAGTAACTCTTGTGAAATGTTTCTGGTAGGACCTATAAAATCTGTCTTTCCATCAAAAAATGCTCCTGAAGCATCGCTGGTTTATTTGATTACTTAGCTGTGCTTCACACTAGCAAGAGATCTGGTAACAGGGAGCATGTGGTGATGCACTGCACAGCAGCACCTTTTCCTTGGTGGAACCTAAAAGGATGAATAGCATTGGGAAAGCAAATATATGGCAAGCCCAGTGTATACTGTTGCTGAAAGGTGTGGATCAAAACATGTATTCCATGCTCTCCTAAAGGCAAGTGAGCTTACTTCTGAGATTGTTTAACATGAGAGTCAAAGCCTGGTCATGAGAACACCTTCCTTAAGACTCCCTTGGACTCAGATGAATCCAGTGTGCTCCCACTGAGCCCAGCTGCTGAGGCAGGAGATGATGGGCCATGCCAGGTCTGCATTAGAGCATCACATTAGATTTGCAAAATGCTTTTCCTTTTTTTTTTTTTTTTTTTTTTTTTTTCCTAAAGCACATCTAAACAACTCAAGTGTGCCTCCAATTCTTCCAAGGGTGTGCCAGAATGGACACCTGCCCGAAACCTGGGCCCTTGCTAATGAAATAACCAGGACACAATCAGATCTTCATTTCCAACTGTGCTTACCAAACAGAAGAAGCTTTGATTGCCGTGCAGAACACATGCAGTAAGACAGGGAGAGTGCTGGGTGCAAACACTTCCAAAATACCCCATCCTTACCTAAAGCACAGCTCTAATATGTAGCCAAAGCTTCTCTCTGCTGGAGTTGGAGAAAGCAAGAAGTCCTTTTTGCCATCAGCAACTGTTGTGGTAGGGTTTTCCTAAGGGTGACTGCAGAGCCACACAGAGTGTGCTCCTCACTCTGTTCCAGCATGTTTTTCTACATGTCAGATGGATGTTGCTCTGTTGGAGTTTTGGACTGTTCTGTTGCCTTTTATTTCAATTGCTGAAATGTGCTTTTTGTAAAATCATATGATGCAATCTCCATTTGAGAAAGGAAAAGGAAAGGCTTGCAACACCATTAGGATCGTAGCAGGGGTATGGAATAAAGTACAGTTAATGTGTTGGAACAAGTGTGTTTTGGCCTTTTCTGGAATTAATGTGTACCTGATGGTTTCATTCTTGATAGTCATCAGCCGAGAGGAACTTTCGCTGGCTTCTTTTCAAATCTGAGATCAGTATTTTCCCTTCTGGTTTCACTCGCTGCATATTTTTTTTTATTCGCTTATGTACTTTGCTTTATCTCTTAATCTTGACAGGTAAGGGTAGAAAAGCATTCTCCTTTGTGATATGTGCTAGGTTTCAAACTTAACACTATTAGCTTTAACTGGTTCCTGGGACTTGTTACAGTGGTTGAAATCCTAAGCTCTTTTTTCTGCAGTTCTGCTTCTAGCCAAGTCTTCTCTTCAAAATGCCTTGTCTAATCAATAATTTCTGGAAACCAGATGTATCTAAAAGCTGCCTGCAGTCTGTAGTTGTGTTTCTGAAATCAGAAGAGATACTGATTGCTGGGTGCTTGTGGATAGCTTTGTTTCAATATTGGTGATTAACTCGAGCGTTTAACCCGTTTAAACTGGTAACTCCCTTGATTTGTCTCTTGAATTGCCACACATTGAGTCTCTTCCTAATAGTCCTTTCCTTGATCCTCATAATAATACTGCCACTACGACCTGGGTGTGGGTTAGGTACCAAGGGGTAGGATGTGTTACAAATACGCCCCAAACATGGTATTTTACCTCGTGGTGTTGCTAACATTTTGGGAAGCACGGATAGAGGAGCTTTTTCCAAATTTCACTTGCATGTTGTTATTACCTCAGACTTGTAAAGAGACAGAGAGGTCCTGTATGGTGGGAGAAGCCTGCCTCAAAAAGTCTTTGATAATAGAAGTCAGGGTGAAAATTCAGTGTGAAAAGCGACAACTGTATTAGATCTCTGGCCCTGGGACTACTGCTGTCCTAGACATTTTCATAACCCCAAAAGTACTTGTGCTTGCAGAACCTACAGGCTGCAGATTCACAGCTGGTTTTATCTCTGTTCTTTATTTGCTTTCCTTTAGGGTCAGGGTGTTCGATCTCCGCAAAAGTGAATCTTTGTGCTCCCTCTATGCCCACCAGTTAGGAGTGTCTGCAGTCCAGATGGATGACTGGAAGATTGTCAGTGGAGGAGAAGAGGGCTTGGTCTGCGTGTGGGACCAACGGATGGGCACCAAACTCTGGGAAATGTATGCCAGGTAATTGAGTCTGCGTGGGGCCCTATTGCAAGGGTGTTTATCAGATCTGGCTGGCAGAAAGAATGTGGAATGGGATGATCCAGGACCAAAATGATAACATGCCCATGTCTGAAGCTTCTGAGAGATCTGTTTAGTTTTCATGTGATTTGGGAACAGATTGTCTCCCCACCTGGAGTCTTGTGCGTGTTTCTGTGTGTGCCCTTTAGCTGTCGTAGGCTTTTTACTCATTGGTTAAAAAGAGTGCTTCAGTCGGTGTAAGAGAGCGTAGAAATTGTTTCCTCTGGATTTTTCCATGAAGTTCAGTTAGTGTCTTCTCCCTGACCAGTATTTACTTTATTGAACCTTGCATTTCAAATGCTGGAATGCACAAGAAGTACAGCACTGAAAGTACAAGCAGAGGTCAGTATCCTGGAGTTGGCAGAAGACTGCTAGTTGCTACAGCCATGTTGTGATTTCCTGATCAAGGCACAATTCCCAGGGAGTTAGCTTTGTCTGAATGAAGACCTCAAGGCTTTAGCCCCTTGTAGGTCTGAGTGATAGCCTTAATAAAATGAACAGATAAATCCTGATCTTTTTTTCTTAATGCATCTTCCCCAAAGAGGTGCTAGATGAGGTATTTACAGTCAGAGAAGTTCAAGTGGCAGTTGTCATTGATTAATAGCAGATATCTCCTTCTCTTTTGACCCTGTGAATTATAAAGCCAGTTGTGATGTGGCTGATGCATTAGGACAATATTGCATTGATTGTCTCCTGGAGCATCACTAATGAGCATGCCAAGGAGGAGGACAGGCAGTGCAGATTTGAGCTTTGGGGGTGTGCTAAAAATGAAACCATTAGATTAAACATTTAAAATACTGGTTTTGTTATAC
The DNA here is from genome assembly GCF_003259725.1 of Athene cunicularia. Lineage (NCBI taxonomy): Eukaryota > Metazoa > Chordata > Aves > Strigiformes > Strigidae > Athene > Athene cunicularia. Next base: position 1,999,040 of record NW_020799121.1, on the reverse strand, counting down.
AAATTTTGTTATATAACAAATTTTGTTATACAAATCAGAAGGGTTCACTTCAGTCAAAAAGGCCTTCGCACATAAGAAGGTGTTTGTTGCTGTCCATGTCTACAGCCCAGTGTCATGAATTAAAAGCAAGGGCAGAAACTAAGGGAAATGACACAAGACACATTACAGTTGTGGAGATGAGCCATCTTAATCCGAGAAGATAAATTACTCCTACTTGAACAGGAAATGCTGTTGCAGTGGTTTAGGGTTAGTTTATCCACCAGTGAGAGGAAAAAGAATGAAGACCAGACAGACCTCTTAGCTTGTGCCATGGAGTGCATTTCTAAATCAGCCATAGCTCAGTGCCTGGGGCTGTGGGGGTCTTGGGTGTCCCCGTATTTCCTTTTGGGAAGCATGCTGCTCTTGCCAGGAGTGTGCTGCTGCAGTCCTTGAAGCAGTAAAGCAAGCAGGCAGCCCAGATCTCTTGCAGCCTGTGTGCTGCCAAGTGTCTAAAATGTATTTTCTAGCCTCCGTGTGTGTTCTAGTGACAGTCCACTAGATGGGGATAAAAGCTGTGTTTATCTGCTCCAGACAGGGAAGAAGAGCCAAAGGTGCAGGTTCCCAGCCTCTGGCCATAGAGAGGGCGCTGATTTAAATGATTTCTTGTTTAATCCAGAGCGCTTCCTTTACTGCACTTGGATTTTAAGACTCTGATGCAGGTGGCATCTCACCCGGTGCTGCTGGTTATTTTTCAGACATCCAGTCCGCCACATATGGTTTAATTCTCACAGCCTCATCACTGCAAACATCCCTGATGAGAAGAATCCCCGGGGCTCCAGCATCGTGGCCGATGACCTAACCATGCACCGCAAGTGAGTAAGCCAGCTCTGAATGGTAGGATTTTTGGCACTGCAAGGATCTGCTTCATTATACATTTTTAAATGACATACTAAGCCCCTGAGTCATGATCCAGAGCAGTAACAGAGAAGGTATAGCATATGAAAAATAAAATTTAAAAAGTTTAAAGGTATAGTTTTTCAAAACCATTGACAAATTTGCTCTTTATTTACTACTGAGGGAAAAAAAAAAAATAACACATTTCTTTTACAGCAGGGAAATATAAAGGCCACTGAAGTCAGACAGGGAATGCAGCCTTTTCCTCGCTCTAAATATTAGTAATGATATCTCCTCCTAAAGGAAAACTACTGGTATTTAAATGCTGGGGTTTGGTATTTGCATCTCAGATGGCTGTTAGGGTGTCTAATTGAACTATCAAACTACAGTGCACTTATCTTCCCTGTTCCTAAATAGACTAGAAGTGTTTCAGCAGATGACAGTCATGTCTCTGCAGTGCTAATGTGAATGATTCACTGTTCATTTCCAGGGCTTGGTGGGGTCCCTGCAAGGAGGCAGGAGGCCGTTTTCTCTGTTAAAACTGCACAGCCTTAGTGCAGGAGGAATGGGGTTTTGTATTCAGCATTGAATCTTTATGGCAGTTTCTAACTTTGTTCGTTTCTCCTGTTGAAATATATAATTAAGGTAAAATGGTGTGTCATGGTTGTGTTTTGTCCAGGCATCGAGGAATCATTTATGCCTACGAGTTCTCAGTGGACCAGTTGGCTGTAGAAAGCATCCTTCCTATCTGCCGCTCTTCCTACGATGAAGTGACTGGTTACAACTACAACATTGGCCTTGCTGTTCCCTATGATAACATTTAGGTAACTCACTTGGCTTCTTTGGTCCAGCCCTCCGCCAAGTACATGGTCAAAGGCAACAAGGAGATCCACAGGGAAAAAACGCCAAAAAGATGGCGTTGGCTGCAGGCACAACAAATGGGCTGAGCGTTTGCTGGAAACTTGGGGATGTGAACCAGAACAGAAATGGTTGGTCTAGATGATCTTCAAGGTCCTTTCCAACCTAGATGATTCTGTGAGAAAGTATGGCTGCCCTTGAGTGTATCAGTAAAATATGTTGCTCTGCAGATGTTCAAAGGTCCGCTGTGGTGGAATGGAGAGACTGAAGAGTCAAGGGGAACAGTATACTTCAGTGTAAACAAAAATACTCCTTCCCGCTGCTTGTGGGAAAAACACTGCTGCTCTGTCTTGGCAGAGGACACGGCCGGGAAGCGAGAGCCTCGAGTGGCCAGCTGCCGCTGGTGGGGGCCTGGGAGCACACCGAGGAGCTCACGCCTATCCTGAGAGGGGGAAAAACCCACTAAGGACTTGGAAGAAGCATCTTGCTGAGCCGCATGTTTGAAATTTCTTTCCTTGTAATGAGCTGCTCATTCTCCTTTTCCTTGGAGTGCATCGGAATGTGTCTAGGAACAGCACCATGAACAAAAGGTTGTGGTGGTTGGGAGAGGGGGAGGGTGATGGACAGAGGGAGGGGAAGGTTGGCCTTGTCCAGGCTGGATGCTTGGAAACTCAGCAGGCCACATGCATCAGAATTATTTTAAAACAAATTATTTTTTTAAATCTCTAAAATTCTAGATTAAATCTTTTCTAATTGTTTATGTACATGTGTTTGTGGGTTTTCTGTTCATAAGTCTGTTAGGGTGAACTAGCCCCTGTGTGCTGGAGCAAAAGGCCGTCATGTCTCAGGTTAGTTGTCAGGTACATTCTTTGCTGGATCACACCCTTCCCCAGCACCTGGAGGTTTTTCCCAGGTGGCTGGGACTTGGGTTTCCAACACTGTCCTTGTGTCAAAGCTGGGAATTGATCGTGTTGGTGTAAAGAAAGAGAAGGGATGAACTGTCACAATCCCTCTGCATAGGCAATTAGCAGTAACACTGTGGAGAAGCATTCTAAGCTGAAGGTAAACTGTGGTACCTCGGGTGAAAACAATGAGTAAGGCTTTATCTTAAACCCAAGTTGCACAGACATAGGTAGAACCGCTTTAGTGAACAAGAGTTCCAGTCCTGCGTGGATACGTTTTACTGTTCTAAAACTATTTTATTGTTGTGATTTGCCCTGGTAAACTTCCTGGTACAAACCAAAGCCATGTAAATTAAGTTTAAATTGAGGTTAAATTTTAACTTAACACCTTTTTGCTGGCTTAATGGAATCAATTTACAAGTACAGTTCTGGGGAGGAGCACAGGAAATGTGCTGGGACCTGCAGGAGAGGGGCTGGCTGGACTATCCCTTCAGCCCTTAGCCAGTCACTAAGGCAGCCCCTGGGGAGCTTGGTGCTGCCCTCCTGCCTGGAGAGAGACATCTTTCACAGCTCTTCATTGTCTTCGGGGTGGTTTTCTGTGACCCCTAGGCCAACTTTCACGTGTGGTTTTTAACAGTTAGCTTTTTCCTTGTGATGGACTGATACAGGTTGTGCAAGGGTCATAGTCACTCAGTCTGACCAATAAATTTTATCTTTCACAAAGCTTTGGTCTTTTTTTCTTTGCCTTCTGCTGCCCTTTTGGGAAGCCAGCTCTCTTCATTCCTGGAAGAGTAAGAAATGTCACAGATACATAGTTTGGACAAGAGCTCAGCTGCAACCTGTCAAATTAATAATAGTTTCTGCAGCACAAATAATTCTGTGGGTTGCTCCAGCCCCATGTCTTCTGATGTGGCTGAACAGAGAGAGCTGCTGCTGTCATTGTTCTCTTTCCCTTGATGCTGTGACCTGCTGCCCTGTCTCGCTTAATACACCCTTGGCTTGTTCTGACTTTGCCTCTCCTTATCTTGCCTCATTATCTCGGGACAGCTTTGTTCTTTCTTCATCTCCCTGCTGCGAGTAGCAGATAAAGTTTGTCTTGTGCTAGTGTGTCGAGCCCTTTTCCTGGAGTCCACCTCTGCACTTCCCTCCTTCTTCTGTACTGCCGGCAGCGGAGCTGCCTCCTTACTGCTCCTCGGCCCTGGTAGTCACTGAGCAGCTAAAAGCTTTGCAGATGCCTGCATTCATAGGGGTGTTTACTTGCTTGTGCAGAGAAGACCTACAATCATCAGTTCACTGGGGGCCAGACATCAACCCATCCAGATAGCAGAAGACTTGCATCACCTCCAGTGGAGGGAGAAATTCTGTTCCCACAGCCGTTTCGTTGGCTCACGGCCCGGATGCAGCTCCTCGGGGTGGATTTGGAGGGTGGTCCTTCTGCTCTGTTTTTCCTGTCACTGGAATTTGTTTAGGAAGGTTGTACCACAGCAGAAGACTGTGTATGTATTTAACTAGTATTCATAATGCAAATGAGGGCACTTAGGCTGTTGGAGAGTATCCATGTTGCCAGTTCAATTTTTCTTTCTGAAAAGGGATGTTGTCCTAATTCCCTGGGTAGTCATTAATATTGTGCTGAAGTGGGTGCTGGAGTGTGGCAAATGCAATTGTGACTGTTTACATCTTTGCCAGGGTTAGGTGACACTTCAGTGGAGCCTCTTCCCTAATACCTTGAAGAGCAAGAATGAAGTCACCATCCAGTCTTTACCGGAGATAGATGCCACCTTTGGATTTCCCATTTGGGCACGTCTTAGGACTTGTTAGTGCCACCAGTTTGAGGTAGGTAGGAGCAGAGGTGGACTCTTGTCCCAGCAGACCCCTGTTGTATCCCACCATCTCCTCCGGGGTGGGTGGTGCCTGGGGCTGAGGGCAGGGTTCAGGGTGAGGAGCCCCACTCAGGCCCTGTTGGACCAGGGTTGTGGATTGAGCAGGCAGAGGTTAGACTGAAGGTGAAGGTTCGCAGGCTGTGAGAGCATGATGCAGTGTGCCAGGCTGGTGCCTGTCCCCTGGGCTGGGTCGTTGGGGACACCTGACAATCGAAGCCATCAAAGGAGGTTGTAGTTTGGAGTGAAGAGCCTCAAGAACAACTGGTTTCTGCTCTTGATGACAGTGATCCTTAGCAAAAAAGAGGTGTCTGTTGTCTTCGTGATAAGGATCCCTGCACATAAATTTCTTTCCTGCTATTCTTCAAAGAGAATATATGATCAGAGGGGGAGGCTGTCTCTATCGCAGCCTCCAGCTGCTGCCAGGCTCTGGAGCTCTGACTCCAGGGAAGAGGGAAGGATGATGCACAGCAAAACACTCTCAATGCAAAGGACGTGAGGACACACTCGGCTGTAGTGCTGTACTGGAAAAACCCCAGCTGTCCCTCCACATACTTTGGGCCCAAGCCACCAGCAAAGGCCCAAGAAGACTCTTTTTGCCTCTGTTTTGTGTCTTTGACCACCTTGGCAGTGGGGAAAGAGAGATTCCAGCGTCTTGTGGGCTGCCATCCCTCTCCTGGTGCTGAGCAGGTGAACAGCAGGTGCTCTTTGTGCAGAGGGGGACTGTGGAGGTCTCTGACTCCTCTCCCCTTCCCTGCAGCTTGGCTTTACAGAGCAGCAGCTCCCCCCAACCCCCGGGGCCTTCCCTGCTCTCAGCCTCTGTTTTCATGCCCCTGGACAGAGATGAAGGTACCTCTGTCAGTCCCCATCCGGGTCACTGTTGGAGAGGGGTGAGCATGTGGTGCAATGAGCCATGGTGGTGCAAAAAATACTTCCTTATGCCCTCTGTCCCCTCCTTTATTTCAGTGACATTTGGCCACTCATTTTCCACTTCTGGGTATAGTCCTAAAACCTTCGCATACATTTTGGCTGGTGCTGGTGTCCCAGCCCCTACCAGTCACTCTCACCTCTGAGGTGGGTCCCCGTGGCTGCAGGGGGAGGTGGGGCAGCAGTGGTTGGAGACCCCGTAGGCAGATGATGTACCCATGGATTAAGCAGTAGAAACTAGGGGAGGAAGTGCCTGTTCCAGATCAGGATTTGTGCCATTGACAAATTTCTGGCCAGAAACATGGACCTGCAGCCTCTGGGCCAAATGCATCTTCATGGAAGGCAGCTGCTGGCTTTGTTGGTGTGGGAGTGACTGTGTCACCTCTGCATCAGAAGGTGCCACTCGAAGGAAGGACGAGCTCCTCAAAATGTACCCTACAACTCTGGGCTGCAGGTGGCTGCCCTGGCTCCCTCGCTGCATGCTCCTGTGCTGCCCTACTGCTCTCCTGTGCCTCCTTGCCCTTCCCAGGCAGGTATCCCCTCTGTTTCAGTCTCTCCTGCTTGTCCCAAACTCCAGGGGCTGAGAGATGGGTGGGGATGGTGAGATAGGTCAAGATATCTGTTCCCCCTGTGCCAAAAATCACTGTGCCTGGGGTGCCTGCCCTGCAGTCATGTGGGTTGCTCAGTCCTGCTCCTCCAGAACCACAAGTCCATCCCTGCTCTCTGTGATACACTGCTCAGCCTTTATCAGCCTTCCCTGAGCTTTCTGACGCAGCAAAGTGGCTTCAATTTTCCAATTACCCTCTGCTGACACCATTGGGGTCTGCAGTGGAGCTTTGTGCCACATCACAGGTCTCAGCATCTTGGCAGCTCTTGCTGTGCCCCGTAACAGAACTATTATCCTTTATTGAATGCTCTGGGCTTTGCCGGATTTTGCTGTGGTCTGCAACAGAAACATTACCCTTGCCAGATTTCCCAGTGTCCTGACAGTTTTTCCTGTGCTTTATAGAATTACTATCCTCCATCTCACTGGGTTTTGCTGTGTGTAACGTCCACATCACATTGCACTGCCCTGGCTTTCTGCTGGCGGTAGGAGCAAGCCTCTGCCCACCTGGAGGAACCGTTACTACAGGCAGGGCTGTACGCAGCCTTGGGGCTCTGGCCTTTATCATCAGCCCTTTGCTGGGGTGAAGATTGGGCTTATCTCCCCCCAGGCCCCTCCCATTCCGCTCACCCTTTCATCTGCTCCGTGCTGCCCTCCCTCCTGCGCTCATTCCTGCAGAGAAGACAAACACAAGCAAAGGCAAAATATTGTGTATCCAGTTTGCTTTGGGCCCTACCTCTGCTTCGCCGCAGCCCCTGCTCCCACACTTTCTTAGTCACCTATTTATCTGAGGAACAGTTAATTAGCTCAAGGGATAATTGCCCAGAGAAGCTGTGGCTGCCCCCTCCCTGGCAGGGTTCAAGGCCAGGTTGGACAGGGCTTTGGGCAACCTGGGCTAGTGGAAGGTGTCCCTGCCCATGGCAGGGGGGGTGGAACTGGATGATCTGTAAAGTCCCTCCCAACCCAAACCATTCTTTGGTTCTATGATAATAATCACCCTCTTCAGTCCTCTTGCCCTCTATTTCCCTGCATTGCACGGTGTACCCAGCCCTTGCTGGCTGCAAGAAGCACTGGTGTCTCCTCCAAGAAAACCACAGTGTGGAGGGGGAGTGTGACCACGACCTTCTGTCAGCCCCTGCAGCAGCAGCAAGGGCTTTGCGCAGGAGGGGCAGCCCTGCGGGGTGAGTCAGGGGTGGAAAAGGGCTGTTCAGATACACACAGGTGCTGTGGGAGCAGGGTGAGGCCAGCAGCACGGCGCCTGCCACGGCCTGGGGAGCAGGATGGGTCTGCAGCATCCCTAGATAGAGTTAGACTGGACATTAGGAAAAAAAATTTCGAAGAGTGGTCAGAGAGTGGAACAGGCTGCCCAGGGAGGGGGGGAGTCCCCATCCCTGGGGGTGTTTAAGGGCCGTTTGGATGAGCTGTTGGGGGATGTGGTGCAGGGGAGAGCTTTGTAGAGTCGGGCTGAGGGTTGGACTTGATCCCGAGGGTCTTTTGCAACCTGAATGATTCTGTGATTCTGTGGTAATTCCTGTGAGAAGATGGAGGAAGGAGCCTGGGTCTGCTCCTGGAACTTGGGGGGGATCTGGGAGAAGCTGGATGTCGTGTGTGGGGAGGGAAGGGAGCACTGAGGGCCTGGCATGGGGAGGAGGAGGACGAGGAAATTCAGGAGGAGGATGAGGAAGTTCAGGAGGAGGTTCGGCCTCAGCTGGGAGGTCAGACCCTGAGCCTCTGCTCTGGATGGTGCCAATGCAGCCAGGGATGAGCTGAGATGATGGAGGTGTCGGGAGGAGCAAGAGGAGAACAAGACTAAAGAGTCCCAGAGCCCTGCACATGCAGACATGGCTGCAGCTGCCATCGGGCAGCACTGGGAGACCCTCAGGCTGAAGGGCTGCACTGGGATCGCTGGGAGCTCCATCACTGTTCCCTCCCCAGCCCCAGTGCTCAGCCCTGCCCCCAGCACCAACCCTGGCTCTCCCCACCAGCCCAGGCCGAGCACCGTGTGCCAGCACCACAACGGCCCAACCAGCACCGGGGGTGGTGACAACCCCCACGCGTGGAGCTGCGAGTTGGGATCAGCTCCATCCCTGTGGCTCCCTCCGAAGCCAGGTCAGCCCCAGCCTGTCTCAGTGCTGCCGAGCAGCACGCGTCTCCCCAGGACAGGACTGCATTGCAGGGGAGGACTGTCCTTCCCCAGGTTAGTGCAGCTGCCCGGGCTGCTGGCTCTGAGCAACAAGGCTGGTGCCGGGGCTGTGGTCCAGCAGCTGTGAATGCAGACTGGGGTGTTTTTCAGAGGGACAAAGCTACAAAAGTCTGTGAGGGTGAGTCCTTATCTGTGAGGATGTCTGGCAGCGCAAAACCCCCCACCAATGTGGAGCAGAAGGAGAAATTGTTGGTGCCCACGGGGGACGGAGGGGCTGGTGCCGGGGCTGCGCGTGGCTGCGCATCCATCGCTCCCTCCAGCCTTCACTCACGCGCTGCCGGCTGCTTGCTGTGGCGGGGGCTTTTTTTCCATCAAGTGTACATGTCACCAGGGGAAGCTATTTTTGATAAAACAAACAAATCTTTCCAGCTTTTCTAAAAATAGCCATTGCCCTTTTTTCTCCCCCTCCTTTCCTAGCTCAGGCTGCCGTAGAGACAGAAATCCGCCTCGAGCCATCCAGTTACTAATACCAGTAAACAAACCCTTATCTCCGGTGCCTTGTTCTAGCAGGAACATGTGGGGGTGGGAGCCAGCCGGCTGCCAGAAGCCCACGTCCCCATGTTCCCTCATCCCTGCTGCCTGCGCCCCAGCCCCGGTGGGGGGGCACCGGTAGCAAATTCCGGGCCCTTGCGTGGTCCCACGCAGCTCCTCCTGCCTGGCTCTGGCGGCAGATGCAGCCAAGGTGACTGGTTTTGGTTTAAATTGGGGTTATTACTTGTGCTCCTGCCACCTTCATGGCTTGAATATCTCATGGGATGCAGAGGGAGATGTAATTGCCTTTCCAGGTGGTGAGGATGCTGCCTTCACCTCCTGCCCCTCAGCATCCCCATCCCTGCCGGCACTCACTCCCCAGGCCGTGGGGCTCCGGGGGTTCACAGCACAAGTTGGGCAGCTCCTTCTCCAGAGCAGCAGATGGCAGAGGCTAAAAATTCAGATTTACGGGGACACAAGGATTTGTGAAGGCTTTCTGCACAGGGAGATACCCCGCCAGACACTGGGCAACGGATGGACGGAGCGTTTCTCAGCAAGGAGTAAAAAGAGAAATACCTTTTATTACAGATAAAAGCCTCTTACGTTTCTAGAGAGCAGAAGGCAGCCCCACAACGGGACAGGCACGCGGGCGGGTACAAAGCGCTTGGTGCCAGGAACATGGAGCTGCTGCAGAGTGCTCGTCTTCCTCCTCCTCCTCCTCCTCCTCCTCCTCTTCCTCTGGCTCCCAGGAGAGAGCCAGAGGTCAGTAGCAGTGCGCAATGGTGTCCATGTTGAGGAAGCGGACGTGCATCTTGGTTTCAATGTCTATCCCCTGCCACATCTGCAAGGGGAAGGGGGTGAGCGGGGCCGGGGGCCAAGCGCCCAGGTCCCTGCAGCCACCCGGCCCCCTCCTCCTGGCGAAGATGAGCAGAGATGGCACCAACCTTGAGGAAGTCTTCAAAGGTGATGCCTTCATACACCTGGTCCGGCCCCTGTGCACAGCAAGAGGGGTAACATTAGAGCTGTCCTACGCCAGTGGGGCAGAGCCCTCATGGCACTGGGTGATGGGGGGTGGTTCCCTCGGGGCTGTGGGACATGTCTCCCATGGGTGCACAGTGCTGACCCTGCACCGTGCCCCATGGCCAGCCCAACAGCAGTTCCCAGAACCACCATGGCTGCAAGGAGCTGCCTTTTTTAGACGCACTAAAGCCCCAAGCACCAAGGATGGTGCTTTATGGGGTGCTCCTTGTTTATCCCCCTTGGGCTTTTACAGTGTTAAAAAAGCCTCAAAACCCCGAAAGCTGCTGCCTGAAAAAAATCTTCTCCAGCCAAAGCAGCCTGGGACAGGGCAGATGCCCCGGGCAGGACAGACACCTTCCAGCCCCATTTTTGATACCATCTGCGTATCTCTGTGCCAGGGTAGAGCAAGAAACCAGCTCCCACCATTTGTCCCACACAGATGCTGGCTGCCTCCATCATGGCCCCATCGGCGATGGACCGTGCCGACTCCTTCTCCAGGTGGGGGTTCCCCGACAGCAGCTCCTCCACCACCTACGAGGCAGCAGGTCAAAGACGGGGCCGGGAATTTGGTGGTGATGGGGCAGTAGGGACCATACGTTACATTTCTGTACTCCTGCAGCGTGATCTTCCCATCGTGGTCTGAGTCGTACATATGGAAGAGGACTGGGAGGGACGAGAGGAGCGCGGCAGGGTCAGGGGAGCCCCTTCCCACCATCTCCCCCAGCCCTGGGCTTTGGGCAAGCCTCACATTTGAGTTTCTCTTTCCGGAAGCGATCGAGCTGCTCCTCATCCATGTTCATCTCGATGGGTCTGAAGTAGGACATGATGGTCAGGAAGTCCTCAAAGTTTATCTCGTCTGCCAGCCCATCCGACTCCTGACGCAGGTTCCTGACAAGGGCAGAACCACCAGTAATGGGCAGCTGGGGCCCCCCCGGCCACCCGCTCCAGCCCACCACAGAGCCTGGTGCATCCCTCAGCAAAGCTTTAGGACTGTTTTTTCCCTAAAACTTAGCTTAAATGTCTGCAATTTTCACCCTTGCTCCCTCCCAGCCTTTAGGAAGAAGATCTTTCCCCAGCCACGTCCCACTTTCAGAGGATAAACCAACTGCACTGACTTTCCCCGCCATGCTGGGGACATTCTTACCGCTTGTCGAAAAAAGCATGGACTATTTTCCCCCTAATCGGGTTGAACTCCAGGTCTGGGATGCTGTCGAAATTCTCCTTGCTACAAAGGAAACAGAGACAGCCTAAAATGTGAGAGGGAAATGATGTGATGGTTACCAAAGGGCTGGGTCAGAAGCCCCAACCCCATTGTTTCAACACAATTATGGGGAAAAAAAAAAAGTTTTTGCATGAAAACCCCTATTTGCCTCAATTGAGACTGAAAGCAAGTCATGCTGCTGCATCAGTCTGTGCTTGCTGCAGCTACCGGGGATTTTTTTTTTGCCCCCAATAAAATGGGTGCTTGGGAAGCTCTGGGACATAGTGGCTTAGGGCCAATGTGGGGGCCCTTTGCACAGCTCGACCTGCAAGTGGCTGCACGGTTTTCAGAGGGTTTTCTCAGGAATAAGGTTCCTAAAGGGGCTCAACAAGGTGAGGGAAGGAGCTTTTGCCACCCACTCTCCCCTTGGCTTTCTCTGCCCTTGCCAGTGCGGCTGCATCTCGCTGCTTCCCCATGCTGTGCTGCAGACACCAGGTTGAGCTGGTCATTTCCTATCAGCTTTTTTATAAAACAAATGAGCCAAGGAATAATCTCCAGGGAGGGGAAGCAGAGGGTAGCTGGGCTCCCTGGCCTGTGCTGGCTCCTTGTGTGGCTGGTGAAGCTGGCTGGCCACGCCAGAGCTTTCCCCAGGAAGCAGAGTCGTGCCTTTGGTGCCCCATTGCCTGCACAGACACCGAGGAGGGGGGAAAGGGCAACTGCAAATCCCACCGTAGCTGCTGCGTGGGGACTTCTCACTTCTTTCCCCAAACCTGATTTTAAAGCTGGGGAAAAAAATGATGCTTGGCAGGAGTGACCCTGCTCTCCAGCCTCTGCTTCACCCCTCATGTTTCCTCATATTCTTTGCAGTGCCACACTGCAGAGACCCAGCCCAGGACCGCCATGGGATGGCCGGGAAAGCCACACTCCTCCTTGGCCAGCTGGGGAAGGAAGGAGCCACGGGCGATGCTCTGGCCAGCCCTGGCGTGGCAGGAATCCCCTGGCAGTGAAAATGGAAGCGCCAGGAGTGGAAATGGCAGCGCCATACCGGATCGTCAGCTGGTCCCGGCTCAGCTGCTTGAATCGCCGGTGCAGATGCTCGATCTGTTCAGAGGTGACTGTTGGGGGAAAAGAGAGAGGTGACGGCAGGGTGAGCTCCCTGGGCACAGGGCAGCCCCCGGGACACCCATCTGCAGAGCTCATGTCCTGCCCAGGAACTCGAGGAGCCTGGTGGGCACCAAAACCTGCCGCAAAGCTTGTTCGCTGGGGACACCACCAAAGCCCACCCCATCCAGCAATGACAAACGGCTGCCTGCTGCTGCACCCCCCGGCAGCAGGGCAGGGCCCTGGGCACTGCTTGGCACAGTTGTCCCCATCCCTGTTTCCCTTTGGTGGCTTCATGCAGCCCCGCAATGTCCATCTCGCTGCGTGCTCTGTCCCTTGCTTGCTGCAGAGAGGACACAGGGTGATGCCAAGGGCTGGTTTATCACCAGTCCTGGTCTGCAGAAGCTCCCATCCCACACTGCACGACATGGCACAGCACAACATGGCAGGGCAGGATACCCCCCCCC
>NW_020799121.1:1983798-1986486 GCF_003259725.1 Athene cunicularia | reverse complement strand
CATCTCAACCTGCCCCGGGGCATCCCTATTGCAGCTGGGAGGTTCATGTGCTCCCAGCCATGCCGGGTGGCAGAAAGTAAGACCAAAAAAAAGAAAACCCCAAAGATGACAGCAGCCATCTGTGTCTTGCCAGCGGCAAGGAAAGGCTTGAGAGAGGAGGAGACACACTGGCACCCAAAAGCAAAGCCAGGCTTTGAAATATCTGGGAAGCCCCAAACCATCGAGCTGAGTGCTGCCTCCCCCAGGGATGCACCATCCCCCGGGGCATCAGCCTGGGGCAGGGCTGGAAGCGGGGTGCGGGGTTACAGTGTGAGGCTCAGCAGCGTCTTTTCACCTCCTTAATCCCATGACACAGGTTCTTTTATTTTTTTCCCATCTACACACTTACAGGCTGAAACCCAGTTCTACACCCCCCCACCCCCACCCCCAAGACAGGCTGAGCCTGACTCGTGCAAATATTGACAGTAGCCGTTCCCAGGAGCCAGGGAAGCGGCTCCCAGCGCTGTTTGCAGGAGCCGGTGGCGTCTGTCCGGGCGCCGGCTGGACCCGCACCTCCCTGCGGCCGTGGCCGGAGCTGGGCACGGGGCAGGGCTGCGCCCCGGCTGGCTGTCAGCCTTCCCCGGTGGCTCGGAGAAAGATAAAAGCACGCTAAAGTATAACTGAGGGGTTGCAAATGGTTAACTGCTGCGGCTGAAAGGCAACAGGTCGATACTGAGCTTGGGTGCTCGCTGGCTGCCTGGCTCCCTCTGTCTCTTTTATTATGTTTAAATAATGTCCTTTGCTCGGTTCTGACTGTGGTTTCACAGCCTTGAAATAGAAACGGTATTGATCAGTGAGGCTGAGCGTTTACAGACCTCTATTAATGGACTGGAAAACCCATCTGTGCTTGCTGCCGGGGCTCCGTGCCTGCCCCGATCGCTGCCCGCACTGGCAGCCACCAGCCCCTTTGCAGGATGAGGCCGTTTAAGCCCCCTGGATGGGCTCTGCGGGGTCCCCCCTCCCCACCCACTGCCTCTCAGGTGGTGACACCCGGCTCCACAGGCACACCGATTCACCCATAAGATGGTTCTTTCCCTAATCCCTCTCTGGCTGGTGCTCTGCTGCTGTCCACACACATATGGAAACTCTCTGGACTTTGCTTTCCAATTTTGGCCATGGAGAAGTGACCTTTCACATTCTCCCTCGACAACATCACTGTCACCATGGGAGCAGCTGGGCCACCAAGCCTTCAGCATCTGGGACTTGGTTGCACATCACAATCTTTGATCTCTCAGAAAAATGTCCCAGACACTGACATGACAGGAAAACTGGCTGGATGCTCATGGTCAGTCCAGCCCTGCTCCGCTTCCAGCCCACAGCTGCAAGGCAAAAAAAGAGGGGTTTTCCTCCCTCCCTTCCCAAACCCAGGCCTTATTCGCCTGGTGCAGGGCTGCGGTGCAGGCAGGTCTCCGAGGACTGCACCGGTCCTGCAAAGGCCAGCAGTGCTCGGCTGCCTTCCAGAAAAAAAGCTGCACCTGCACAAAGGGCAAAGGCTTTTCTGTGAGAAGGACGGGCTCAAGGGCAGCAGAGGCTGCTCGTATCGCTGAGAAGCATCCTCAGTGCTCTGATGCTGCAGGCCCGTGTCCAAGCACGACAATCTATGCTATAGGGGGAAAAAAATGGTATTTAAACCGAAAGGCACCGGGTTTGAGGTTTCCCAGCCTGCGGCAGTTTGTGATGCTTGAGGAAAGGGCACCCCCCCCAGGGAAGAGGTGCATTAGAGGGGATCAGCCCTGTGCTGCCATCCCCGTGCTGTTTTGCCTTGTGGGACCAGCCTGGATGCAAGAAAAGATGACACCGTCCCGGGAAGAGCCTCTTCATCATCACGCAGATGCCTCTGCTGCAGGTTCGTGATGGGGCACTCGGCAGCAGGGAGGGAATCGGCCCCGAGCAGCAGCTGAGGGGGCCCCTGAAGCTTCCAGGGTTTAAGGCAGTGGGGCAGAAGGCGAAGGAACATGCCACGGGCACATCCTGGGGACCCATGGGGAGCCCTGCCCTGTCCCTGCTCTTCCCGAGGGCCCACAGGTGACTGCGATGCCCTCCATGAGGTTGTACCGCAGCAGCAAGCCTGTAAAAAACCCTTGCTTTCCCCAGGTTTTTCTGGGGAAATACAGCACGGTGGGAGCTCCGTGAGTCCCGCCAGCAGCGCACTGCATGCACCCCAGCCGTGGCATGGGGTCACGGGCTCCCACACCCCCGACCTCTGGTTTTGATGAGACTTTTTTGGGTGTTGCAGGACTGATTCACAGCAGCACTTGGGCGTGAGGCAGGTGCCTCCCACGGGTGGGTGCTGGAGAAAAGCCCACGGGCAGCGCTGCCTGCGTGGGCCCTGCCTGCCGCAGGCAGCACCGGTGTGGCAGGACTCCCCGAAACCTCCCGCCCTGGGCTGCCACGCTCGCACCCGGGGGCTGCCCAGGCTGCGGCGAGGGCCGAGTGCCCCCAGTGATGGGGAGGAGGAGGAGGGGAGGGGAGGAAGGGCGAAGTGAGCCCCCGACCCCGGCCCGTCCTTGGCCGCGGGCTGAGCTGCCCCTCCAGCCCTCCCTCCGCCGCAGCCCGCTCCCGGCGCGGCGGGACCCGGAGGAGCCAGGCGGGAGCATCCCGACCTCCGTGCCCGGGGCTGGCCGCGTCCCGCCCCGCGTGTCCTGCAGC
>NW_020799121.1:1959948-1983748 GCF_003259725.1 Athene cunicularia | reverse complement strand
AAAAGAGAGAAACCCAGCCCTCCCTCGGGCCAGAGGCACTGGCTGTGACCCCAGGCGGTGCAGGCAGCGGCAGGCAGCAGCGGACAGGCAGGTTTGGCAGGGCCCGGTGCAGAGGTGGGCGTTTCTGTCACCATCGCTCTTGGTGCCAGACTCGGCTCCAGCCTTGGGAGAGACATGAGCCTGGGGATGAGCAAACCCCCTCCCAGAGACAAGGCAGCGGTTTGGGGAAAGAGCGGCAGCTCAGCACAGCACGCGGGGGCAGGAGGTAGCAAGTCAGTGAGATTTATTTTTTTAAAGCCAAATATAAACAGGAAAGGAACTAAATCGTTTCCAGCCTCCAGTTGTTCCAGATCCAATGAAACACCTGTCAGCTTTTTTTTTTTTTTTTTAAAAAAAAAGAAGAAAAAAAAGAGTTGTCTCCATCCTGCAACCGCAGCTGTGTCAGGGTAACCCTGGGGGCTCAGGGGCCCTCACCCTTCAGGGTGGGGGGCTGGCAATTTTTCATCTAATGTGCCTTTTTGTCCAGCCCAGGTGTTTCCCACCAAAAGGAGAAGGGAAGGAGAGAGAGGCAACACATGCACCTCTGCCCTTGCCCCCACAGCCACTCCCGGGGTCCTTGTGGGGGAGGAAGAGCCACCAGGGAGGCAGGTCGGGCCCACAGAGCTGCGACAGCCCTGGGAGCTGCTCCGATGAAGCCCTGAGCAACCTGCTCTGAACTTGAAGGTGGCCTGGAAGGGAGCAGAAGACCCCCAAGAGCCCTCCTCCAGTCCCACAGAGCCCTTCCCTCCCATTGCCCTCCTGTGTGCAGCAGCACAGCCCCAGAGGTGGCAGCCAGAGGCAGGGCTGGCTGGTGCGTAGGGTCTCAGGGCCTCCGTTTTTCCTGGACAGGTTGGTGACAAACTGCCACGGTCCATCAGGAAGGATGCACGCTGCAGCCTGTGCCCGCCGGCCCTGGGTGTCAGGATGGATGCAGAGGGGGTGGGTGTCCCACGAGAATGCCGCATCCTCAGCGGTCCCAGCGAACACCCGTCACTGGGGAAGGACCTGAGCAGCTCTTCAGACTCTCACACGCACCCACAGATCCAGACACAGACCCGTAACGGAGGACAAGCCTCCCATGGGCAGCTGCTGCCCACCGCCCTCACCCCTGTGAGGGGATGTCTGGGAACCTGCACAACGCACCCCTGAGCGCCACGGCCAGCGGCACTGCTCGGAACCACCCCCCGCTGCTGCTCAGCTCTCTGCTGTTCCGCGATGATGATCCAACCAGCCAGCACTCCTCACTTCCTGCCCTCTCCCAGCCTGCTCTTTCACCCTCTCTACATTTTTTTCTGCATCCCCAGAAAGCCGTTTTAACATGGCAGCACCCAGGATCCATGACGGACAGAAAAGGGAAGAGATGGCATTAGCTGGAGGGCTCTGGCCCAGAGGACTGGGTACTGCACCACGCCAACCTGGACAGTCGTTCTGCTCCGTGGGATGGTGGGTGAGCGCAGTCAGGCAAGAGAAGGGGAGAAATCCCATCTTCCCTGGAAAACAAAACATCCCTTCTCCTGGGTGAGCTCTGCACAGCCACGACAGGACAAATTGTGATGTACACGCACATGTGTCATCTTTAACATGCACACATTCACGTGGACCCAGACATTACTCACACGGGGAACTTTCTGGATCTGCGGCTGTCTTCCTGGGGAAATGGTGACTGTAGACACTTGTGCTGCCAGGAGAGGAGGGGACAGAGGGGCTGCCTGATGCGTAGGCCAACCCCTCCCGTGTGCCCTCTGCCAGCCCAAAGAGCCACTTTCCAGCCGTGCTGCACCTCAGAGGCTCAGCCTGTGGGAACTGATGTGCATTTCAAGAGGTTGCTCAAGCATGGGTAGAGAGAGAGATTTCCTTGGGCGTTTTTTCAGTCTCCCCTGGCCACACTGGATGATACTTACGTGGGAATTCCTCCTCACCAAGACTCAGGACTCAACCCGGTGTGTGACGCAGCCTACCCCACAGGCAGCAGCAGGAACGCGGGTCGAGGCGGCTGGCATGTCTAAGTGGGAACAAAACCAGGAACAAAACCTCCACATGCCATTTCCCTTCGTTTTGTCTGAAAACCCCAAGCCAGACTCGGACCCTGTGCTGACGTTGTGCAGCGCCTACTGAAATGCCTCTGGTCTCTCTGGTTTGGGCGACAGCGACTCCCAGGGAACCGTGCAGTGACGTGGTGGGCACAGCAAAGCAGGCGGGCACCTGTCTGAGGGGACACCTCCTCCACAAAGCGTTTGCCGAAGAGATGAGAGGTTTTAGTCACAGGACTGGCTGGGCTGCTTGTGTACAGAAGTCACTTGCAGTATGTCCATCCCCTGTTGCACAGGAACGTTCCCCTTTTGCACCCCACGCAGAAACGGAAATGGTTGAGAGTCTGTGGGTGGGGGACGTGCACGAACCATCAGAGGAGCAGCTCCCATGCTTCCTCTGTCCACACTATAAACACAGGGTGACCCCAGAAAGATGGGTATAATGGGCCCGGCCCGGCTACTCTGGGAGCCCCATCTTAAAGTACAGAGCACGTTCTCTGTGAGTTAGATGTGCATTGTCCAGCCACCAGTTTTCAGAGGAACACTGGGCAGCTTTCTGTTGACTCCTGCGGCCTGTTTATGGCATGATTCTACCTGGCGTCCAGGCAGCACCTCTTGCTGAGGACTCCTACGAGCTCAGTATGTGGCAATTGTCCTGATCACTTGAGAGGGGCAAGGTGTCAAGAGCCTGCCCGTTTGGCAGAGGGGAGCATGAAACCCAGAGACCCGGGGGCTTCACTGGCAGCGGCGCCGTCGCTGAGCTGAGGCTGGAACAGGGAGCCCACGCCCTGCTCCTGCATGCCTCAGCCACCAGCATCACCCTTCCCAGCCTTGCATCCCTGCTGGGAATCTTTCGGGATTTGCTTTCAACCCTCAAAAAGGGTTGGAGTCTACTTCAACAGTCAGAAACAAGAGATGGATTCTAAGATTTTGCCTAGTGATTCCCTACCCTGCTTTCAGTTGGATCCATTCTACTTTCATAGAAATTCCTCAGTCCCTTCCTCCATCCCTCCCTCCAAGTTATTTCAGTACAGACTTCTTTTAAAGACTTTATACAGCACCTTCCCCATTCCTCAGCACTAACCACACAGGGCTCTTCTTCCTAAAGCACCAAGATTCCTGCAGACCACCACCACCACTCCGCTGGCAAAAGTGCTGGGCTTTCAGTATTTATTTCTCATATTTAATCAGCACTCTATATTTCAACAGGATGGCATGCAGTTCAAGCATTCTTTTAAGAGGAGGGCTGTGTGATTTCACATGGCGATACTTGAAGGGCTGTAATAAACTAAGAGCATCCACCTAACTCTACAGGGCACAGCACCTAATTGTCATCTCCAGCAGAACTACTGTATTGCAACTGGACATGACAGGAGACACTAGCTGCAGCTCGTCTACAGACATTGCTTCAGAAACCACAAAGATACACAGGCTCTGTGTATGCACAAACACTGTGTCGCTCTGCACCCTGCAGTACCTGAACACAGAGAAAAACCTTTTCTGGAGTGGTTCTGTCTGGGCCTTTAAATCATGTGAAAATTCATGTGCCTTGAGCTGCTAAAGCTCTTCCCTTCTGGGCAGCAGAGTACGCACTCCCCCAAAATCTGTTCTCTTTCAGCAAAAAGGAAGGTCTCAAGCTGCAGGAATTAACATCTCTCTTCCATACAGGGTTTGGCTGACTCCAAGGCTGGCCAGTTTCCAGTCACAATCCCACTGTATTGCATAAATACCTACAGACTGGAGACAGCAGCAAGTGGAAGGTCACCACACATCCAAGTCATCCTGACGCTGACCTCAAGGCTTCCATTAAACAGTGCCACGAGGGTCAAAATCATCTTGGGAGCACTCACAGCTGTGCTGCAGATCCTGCCTTGGACATACATGATGAACAGATCAAAAAACAAGGTAAGAGCATGGACTGTGTGTTCAGCACACATGGAAAAGGGCTGGAAGCTCATCTTCTGCATTAGGAGAGTTTGTATCAGCAGCAAGGTGGCCAACTGGACCTCAGTGTTACCGCTGTGCTTGCCACCCCCACAAGCCTAGCTGCTGCTGGTTTTGTTGCTGGCGCTCTCTCCCGGGCTCATAAGGATATTCAGAACCACAACAGTAGCTCTTCAAACAATCAGGCTACAGAGATGAAGCAAAATCTGACCAAAAATTCAGACCAGAGAAGACAACAGTGAAACGTAAGAGACTTTAAAAACTATCACCTGCATGAGAGATACATTTAAAAAAAAAATGGAATACAACCAAACAAAAACCCCACAACACTGCAAGGACAAGCAACTTCCTTCTCTGGAAGAGGGGGTTTGTCCATACTCCACATCAGGGATCTCACTGCGTCAACCTTCTAGGCAAGACAATCACAGAATGTGTAGTATATGCACAAATCCTTCCAAAGGTCAACGTACTTCCTCGCACAACTGTCCCTGCAAGATCCTTACACCTGACCTCAACTACCAATGTGTCCCTGTGCCTTTGGGCCAGAATGGGCAGGCAGGCAACGGAAAGATGCTATAGCACCAGTTACAAAGTTCAATGCAGTTTTCAATGCATTAAGCCAAAGGATTGTCACCAAACTTGCCTTCCACGCAAGTTTTGCGAAGAGGGTAAAGCTACACTCCAGCTGCTTCTGTGCTCATGATGCCTTTTGCACTCACTCCTTGCCTGAACTGTAGATCTTCTGAACTGTGGCACGTGTGAGCTCCAAATCCTCCGGGTACCGAATTTCTAGCTCGGTATTTGCTAGGTAGTGAATGCCGGTAAACTCTGAAAAATAGCGGCCAATGTCAGGGTGAGGGATCTCTCGAGGCTCAGAGTTATATTCCAGGTTCTCTGTTGGGAGAGGAAAGAATCAGTTATCACCACATGAAATGGCCTGCTAGAAGGCAGTAAATCCTGCACCTGCCTTAACTCTTGTTTCTGTCTCCAAAAACACCACCTCCTGATGCTTTAAAGAAAAAAACCCTAATCCAAGAAAACATACACACAGTATGGCAGCAGGATTGCTCACAGAGCCTCATCTCCTAAGTGATGCTGACCCCATTTACTAGTGGCTTGAGAACTATTTTATGCCCGAGACCACATTGTCTGGCATTAGGTCTGGGCAGCAGGATGCTGACCTGCCCCCACCTGGCTGGTCACGATGTTGGTTTTAAGAGCAGGGAGAAGCTGCTCCACTGAGCTCTCAAGTTTCTAGGAGATCCTTCTCAAATGCTCCAAGGTGAAGCTGACAGCACAAGGCTGTCCTGGTAGAGGAGCTTTCTTGCCCTAAGTCACCCACCTGTGTTTCAACCGTGTCAAGTCACCAGCCTGTTTTTCAAGCATGTCTCTCAGCTAAATTAACTTTTCTACATCCAAACTTCACAAAGTTAAGAGAAAGTCCCCAAGAAGAGCACATTCATTCCCTCCCAGAGCATCCCATTTCCTCCTTTGTACTAAAAAATAATCTGATTAAGCACAACAGCTAAACACCACAGAAGTGCTGGCATTAAAATGCAAAGGTGACCCACGCTGAGGGTGCCGTTGTGTTGCTCCTGCAGTGTTTTTATAAAGCAGCGTGACTGGGAGGCAGCCCAGAGGTAAATCACATGCGCAGGTGCCCTGCAGCAGTCCCCAGATGATCTCATTTTTTCAAGCACACTGCCAGATACACAGGTAGAAACAAAAGCTGCCTAAGTCCCAAAGTCTGACTTATCTGCAAGGCAGGGCAAGAAGAAGATGGGATGCAGAGAACATCATTCAGGAATAATTAATCTGTCTCCAAAACTATTCCATTCACTACAGACAGCGCATCCGGTCATATTAATCCATACAGGCTCTTCGAAGCTGCTGTATGTGTGTGTGTGCAGCTGAAAGCAGAAGAGCTTTCTACACCTCAGTGGGCTAGCGCAGTCCTACAGGCTTGCAAAGTACCTTTCTCATATACCGCATCACTGCGGAAAACAATTCACACTCCAGCGTGCTCTGCAGAAGCATGGCTGAGCAGGGAGCTGCGTACACAGGGAAGAACATAGGGACGAAACAAAAGCTGGCAGGGGGGAAGAGACTGAGACAAGCAAGTTTGGCACTAGGTGGGGAGCCTGAGGAACATGCTGACTAGAAGTTTTTGAACCACGGATATCTGGCCTGTGCTGCCACAAAGTAAACAAGAGAGACAAGAGCGGACAGGTAGATACCAAACTGACTGTGAAACAGGTGTTTTGGAATGAGCTACAGCTCAACCTATGAACTGACAGGAAGGATTCAAACTGAGGTACAACTACCTATATAAGCTTGGTGTTATTTCTGAGCTAGTGAGATAAAACTGCAGGCAGATTAGTTTAAGATTCTTTCAGTAGAAAACTACCATCCCCTACCCAAGGTCAGGTCAGCAAGTTATGAAACAGTCCCCTCCCAAATGATCTAAGGATGTATTTTAGAGGGGATACTCAACAGTCAGGCAGCAAAATTTCAGCAAGCGAGGACAAACCCTTCTATTTTCCCTAGCAATGTCAAAACACTCAGATGCCACAGTTCAACCTACAGCTTGGCTAAAATACTCTGTGCTCTGGAACCAGGCAGCATTATGCTTGTTTATTAGACAAAATATGTGAGATGACTCAGCCCCAGAAGCATTGTGGACAATTACCTGATTAGTTTTCACTGAGATGCATATTTTAATATCAACCCACGGCACACAACAATTTTTCGTTTTTAAGACTCTCTAAGAGGCCAAGTAGGGCCTAATATGAGCCATAAGGCTGAGCTACAATATTCTCAGCCCCCACTTCATCCAAAAAGGACTACTGAATATAAAGGAACTCTCAGGACAGTGAGAAAAACTTGCACTTTAAGCCTACAAAGGCAGGAGTGTCTCCTCCTGTAAAACCACATCTTGCTCATATATACTGAGCCAGCACATGCTAGGGAGCACCCCCTGGGAAAGAGCTGAACTGCATTTTGTTCAGCATTTCCCCTCCAGCAGCTTCCACATCTCTTAGCAGAATACAATCAGGCTGCGCAGCTGCCCTGTCAGCTGGATGGGATGCCTCTGTATCACAGAGAGGACAAACATGAGGCAAAGAAACACTATTTACAGTGTACAGTTACAGATGTATTTTTCCTTTTGAATCTCAGTTGGACACTTCTACCTGTATCCTACCCTCATATTCTGACCATCAGACAAGAATTCCCTTTCTTATGTTGTATAAAGAATGGGTGACAAGAGATTTCTACACCTCTTCACACTGGTAAAGAGACATTCATCTATGTCCCATTCTTATTAGAGGTGGCACCAAAAGCCACACTACCTGTGTTCTCTGGGATGCTGGCACATACAGTCTCTTGCCTGACAGCTCAGAACCATGCCCTGACAAGCAAAGCCTGCGTGCTGCCTCACTAGATCCCATTTCAAGGTCCTGCTCAAAGCACAGTTACAATTTCAAAGAGAAGAGCTGCTGACAGAACCTCAGACTTCAGCAAAAGTTTAATTACTTCTTTCAAAAGCAGCAATCATGGTTTACACTGTAAACCCAATCGCATCCAGAACACATTTCTTGGGCAAGAGATTACACCAGAGTGCTCCTTAATGTTCATTCCTAGCAGTACTGATTTCATAGAGAGCAAACAAAGCAGGCCATAATTTTAAGATCATTTTCCTTCCTACTTCAACCTTAACTAACAGTTTATGTTTCATACTTAAAAGAGTTAATCATTCTCCTAATGTACTTCTAAACAGATAGTAAACACAGGAGACTCCTGCTCACCTTGAGCAGCATATCTGCAAGAGCCATCTTCCACTAGCACATTGTAGAAAGGCTGGTGGGGGCCATGTGGAAGGCTGTGGACGTTCATATTCCGGATCCATTCATGTCCCATCATACAGGCAGGATCCCAGCCATAAATCACGCAGTTATAGCCATATCTAATTAAAAAAAATGCACACCAAAGACTGTGAAAACTCCAGAACCAGCTCTTTTTCCTTGACTAATATAGCACAAACAGGATAGGAGCCTCCTGTATGGCACAAGGAGGAGAAGGGAAAAAAAAAAAATCAATTCAAAAAGATGTGTGTCTATTTTGAGGTGAGGGAAAATGACTAGGAGTGAGTGGATAAATAGACAGGAACAAACAGCTGAGGACAAAGGAAAACCGAATTTGAGTAAGAAATGAAAATGGGAAAGAGACTGGATGTCAGCAACTGGGAGAACAGGAAACAAGAAATAGAAAAAAACATTCTACTGTGTTGTGCTATTATTTCTGTGGCCATCACACAGATGTGGTAACCCTGATGTTGAACTCCCAGAAACAGTGCCATCATTATTTTCAGATTATTTATGTGATTAATTGTGAGGTATTAGAACTGTCACTGCTGACGCCCTTAAAATATGCTCCAGATGTCTCGTTGAGTTGAGGAGTGGCTGAAGAACACAGAGCTGGCATGTCATTCTGGCAGAGGAGTACACAAAGCCTCTGCGCAGTGCAGGAAGAAGGGGTAATAATAGCACAGGGAAAGATTCATAAGCTGTCTTAGGAATCTTTTGAAGTCAATTCTGTTACACAGTCCCTCATTAACTGATTACTGATGTTTCTTCAGGAGCTCTACGCTGCGGAAATTTTAGCTGTGTGATCTATGATAACTCAGACAAGTCACTTCACAAATGTCTCTCTGCAAGCAAACAGCAGTGAATACATTTGCTCTCTCAAAGGACAGACAGAGCTGCTCCCATTTTTCTATGAGGTACATGGCATAGATGCATGTGCCTGGCATTTTCCATTCCAGGTTCCTCCTTGGCAGATAAAACCACATCTCATTACTGTCAGAACAAACACTTCTGCACTCGTTGTTGCAGTACAGCCTGCTAATAGGGGGAAGGTTTTGAAGAGCTCACCTCTTGTGTTTCATAATCAGCCCGATCGAAAAGCAGACCTCTTTGTGCTTCTCATCTGAACGGTGCTTCACCTCAGGTCCCACCTCCTCCTTCCGGCGCTCAATATGCTCTAGGGTATGTTGAACTAAGTACCCAACGGCCCCGTGCTGGGATGGGTCCAAAGCCTGAATATGCTGCAAGATGTCCAGAACCTTCAGCAACCAAAACAAAGAGACAGATTCAGAACAAGTCTCTACAGCAGTCAACCACTTGAAAAATATATACAGCTATCTTTCCTCAGGCTCACAGGGTCTAAGTGCCCAGGCCTAGGGGTCCGCCACATGAGTTTTCCACAAAGGACTGAGAACCTTTGCTCTAGCTACACACTCCCATGGGTTCTTCACATTTGCTTAACCTGCAGAAATGGCAAACAGCCCTCTCCTTCTCCATTTGTAAAGTGCCCTACTTCCAAGGAAGGGCACTATTGAGCACAGTAACTCCTTAAAACTAAGTCACACAAGCTAATCACATCCCATTTTGTGACCACAGGCAATTGATGAGACAGTTTCAAGGTTTCTGAAATTTTAAGAGAATACTGTTACTAGTCTCCCAAACTGCTGCTGTGAAGTGATTCCAGATGACTTCTGCTGTACTTGAGAACAAACATTTTAGTTTAAGAGTTTCTCAGCATGTCTGTGGGAGCCTGGCAGAGGAAAAATAGGGCAGCACAGAAGGAAATGCAAATCACCTCTATGATGCTATATCATGTAATAGTGAACAAAGAGACGGAGAACCTGCTTGTCTCAGGATGACTAAAGAACACTAACTTTACATGTGCTCTCAAAGCAGCAAACCCTGTATATCCAGAATACCAGCCTACCAACACCCAACACGCTCTGGCACACTATCAGAGCATCTTCTGCCAAGTTTGCAGGCAATGGAAGTTTTACTCTTCCCCCTCCCCATCCCCCCCCTTCTTGCTCTTACCAAAACTGTTGTCTAAACAGGTTGGGGAAAAGACAGACATCCATCCCAGTATCAAACAACTCAAGTGCTGCCATAGTTCGAAAATCTCACACACTTTAGCACCTGACAAAAGGACTGTCTCCTTAATCACACACTGAAAGTTTTGGTCACTCTAAGTTCCAAGCAGCAGCAGAAGAGGAACAGAAATCTCAGGCTACTGAGCAAGAACATCTGTCAAGAGGTAAAGAAAGTGAATTCAAGAAAATAACAGGTGAGTAATCAAGTATGAGAAGAAACAACACAGCTCAGGCTTCCTGGCCACCTCAATTCTCTGGCTGGCATCTCAAAGACATGAAAATCCTGAAAAATCCTACATAAAGGGGAAGGCCTAGCACAGCGACCAGAGCTGCCAGAGATTCCTGGCAATTTCATTTACTGTTATTTGCAGACATTTAGGACAACATTCTGTGTAGCTCTGCTTGACTTTTAAGATTTTGTACCACTTTCCACAAATCTGGCAGACCTCTATTAAATCTGGGATCTTCTGTTCTGTCAGACACAGTGCATTCTCTCTGGCTAGCTACAATCCTACCCGACAGCCTGGAATGACTGGATGCATATGAGGATGCAACACTGAAGAGACAGGATTTGCACATTTTCATTGCCTCTGGCAACGCAGTGCAGAGAAACTACATGTAAAACTCAGTCATGGGTTTGCATTACTTGTTCCGAGGGGCAGCAAAATGCAAGTACGTAAAGCCTTGGTGCTTTACAAATACATCACTGGGTGCTAGAAAGGGAAAGGAAGATCTTTAAGTGTTTCACTTGGCTGTCCCCTATTTATGTACAGTTGCCACTGCACCTCAGCGAGTACCCCCCCCATACACAATTTCTTAGTCTGTGCTGTATTTTCTGTGGTGATCCTAGAACATGCTGCCGTAAGAAAGGTGCAGCAAGCTTAGCACAGTTTGTTCTTCAAAAGGAAGGCGGCTTCTCCAGCAGTCCTATGCTTCAGTTGATTTGGTGGGGAGAGCTTTGTTTTTGACAGCTCAGCTGTCCAGCCAATACTTCTGCTCCCTCACATTTGGAAACAGCACAGGCACTGCCCAAGTGTGTGAGCTTCACTATAGCACAGCAAATTTTGACTAGGGAACACTTCTTTGCTGTAGTGACACACTAAAGAAATACTTTTTTGAGTTACATCCTTCTTCCCTGTGCCTTCCCCTGATTCAGCGAAAGACACGGATGATCAAAACACTTGTAAATCTTGGCACCATCTTTCCTACATTCACAAGATAGCAGGACTCAAGTTGCTACATGCCAAGGAAGGTTTAGACAAGATATTAGGAAGTATTTTTTTTCCAGAAGGGGTTGTTGGGTGTTGGAATGGGCTGTCCAGGGCAGTGGGGAGAGTTCCCATCCCTGGAGGGGTTGAAGAGTCGGGTTGACCCAGCGCTGAGGGATCTGGGGGAGTTGGGAATGGTCAGTGTGAGGTTAATGCTTGGACTGGACAAGCTTCAAGGGCTTTTCCAACTGAGATGATTCTGTCATTCTGTATTGAAAAAGAATCCCACAAGGGCAGGAATATTAAGCTGCTTTTTCACAAGAGCCACTGATTGTGTGGCTAAGGTTTCAGAGAACAGCTATGGTTGTATTTATAAAACATAACTTCCTACAAGTTTTCTGATAAGTTAATTATTCCTTTTAGATGAGTCCACCAAGAGTTTTACCACCACTACCACTATCTAGACATAAACCAAATAGAAAGCTCTTATAGCTTAAAGCTAGAAGTCCACACTATTGGCTGCAAGCTGTCAGACCTGGGCAGTAAATCATAAATTATGACTCAGACTCAAGGCTGCTCACAAGTGTCCCCTAGGACAAGCAAGAATCCTCCTCTTTTCCCTGCTTCATATAGTAGAAATTGATTCTCTGAAATGTGATAACTTGTTCAATTGCATTTATTACAGAAACAACTTGTGGCAGACTGTAATGCAAGCTGACATAGTCCAAAAATCAATCGACTAGTGTTAATAGTGTTTAGCCTATCAGAATACATATGACCGAGTGGCGAGGTACCTTTTCTGGCCAGATTCCCAGGTGGAAGTATAACCTAGCCTGGAGCATTAGATGCTGCACATTGTCCGGATACATGGCCAGGTATAGATCCAACGAGTCTCTCAAGAGTTGGTAAGACTGATCAGTGCTTTCTCTGCCAGCAAAAAAGAAACTCAATTGTAAGGCTAGCTCTTCAACCCCTGTATCCCCAGTACTCCGATGTACAGGGAGAGTCACTGAAAATGATGCTACAGGTACAGGCATGCTCATTCAGTAAGAGTGACTCTGGCACTGACTGTTACTCATCACATCCAACAGCCTGCTCAGAAGGAAAAACGCTACACAACTGATGGCTGGACTCTACCCTCCCACTTCACTGGTATTCCACACAGTCAAATAATCCTACCTAGAGAATTCACTCTTCAAGTCATTTCTTTCTGAAATCTGCTTTTGTTCCCCTAGCTTAATTACACCCAAAGCAATCCTCTCACTTTGTGATTTCTCTGTCTGGCTACTTGGGAAAGTGATTATCAGGGGCATTTGAAAATAAAACCAGATCTTCCACAAACCAACAGTACCTTTGAAACTGCTCATTAGAGCATGGGGGTTGTGCTTACCAGATCTTAACAAAGGTCTCTGCTCTTAAGGGAACAGTGGACAGTCCCTATCAGCTTTTCACAAAGGAAAAAAACGATCTGTCCGTTTTCTTGAGGGGAACTAGTTTTGCTAAATATCCTTGTTTCCACACAATACCACTGCAGGTGATTAAAAGCAACTAGACAGTGCAACATAACATACAGAGTTTTCACGATTCCCTGGGGTGACTGACACCTTTCTAAAGCACTCACTCAATACTGTGAGGTAGCAGTATCAGATAGGCAGAGAGTATACTCTGGGCCATTATTCCACATGTCTTATGTCAGATGATCCTCAACTCACCGCTTGCCAAGGTTTAAGAGATTTCCCACCATACGCTGCAAGACCTCTTTTGAAGTCACCACTCCATAGAACTCCTCTGTCACGTGGTGGCCAATAAGGTACTCACACTCCTTCACGGTCAGCTGCTTCCCCTTCCCAAAGGCGTCAATGTAGGTGTAGTCAAAAATATCTGTGCTTCTAATGAAATAACAAGGAAACTAAACTGTGATGATGGGACTCATGGAAAAGCAGGATTACATATTCTTCTTCTCTCACCATTTTCAAGCTTGTTTGTATAACAAGTGTCACTTGTACCTCAGCTCCCTCTTAAAAAGAGATTACCTGGTGCCTTCTCTCACCTCCTAGCTGCTTGTTCAGACAAAAACATATGGGAAAAGACAGAGAAACTAAGGGGAGTTTTCATTCCATCATGCCAGTTCTTTCTTTCAGGTATGTTCCAGTTTGCTGTATCTATTGCTAGATTATATTATGGACTTGCACTGGAAAGTGTAACAGAACCCATGCATATGGCATCTGAAGGCAAGTGCCAGAAGGGGTATAGACAAAACTATCGCTCTGAATTGGACTGCTGGTGTCATTCACAAAACAGATTTCTGTGAATTGATTGTGATCTGGTCAAAGATCTACTTTGCCCTGACTCAGAGAACTAAATGAGTGCACAGAACAAGAGCCGTGGCCTCCACCAACTCTTCTGTATGCAAGGTTAAGTGAAATCAACACCTTTTTTCTTCTTTTCAGTTTTTCGTAATTTTCTTAAGAAAAACATTACCTCATGGTTAGTATTATTTCACAGTCAAGAAATCTGTTACCATTCATCAGCAGCAGAGCTGAGTTCTGGGAAAACTTTTTTAGAGGTTGGATCTTTTCCTCCATATAGGTTCTAATTACAAATGGAAAATAACTAAACATTCTGCTATAGATCTGGAGCTGTAAACGCTTTCTGGCTTTTATTACTGTGGACACAACTTCAGTAGGCCACTTACCCTTCTTTTCCTTGACACCATCGCAGTAGAAAATGGCTAGGGAAGTTGACTGGTTCAAGTCTGACTCCCAGCTGCCTGGCAATTGTTAAATAAAGCACAGACAAACTGATGGGAATTCCTGTCCTGCGGATCAAAACCTGGGAGATAAAAGTGTGATAAAAACATGTGGGATATTAAGAAAAACACAAATGGCCAAAGGTTTGATTTCACAAATGAAAATACACCAGCTTCACAGAATACACACTAAAAGATGATATCATATTAACTTTACAGCAAATTGTCCTTCAGAGAGAATTGTTTGTCTGACTCCATTTGGACAAATAACCACCACAAACAGAAATTCTCAAGACTTGCACCTTAGTTTTTGCCTAACATATACATACCTGGTGAATGTACGAGTTCAGGGAGTTATAGTAATCCAGCTCGTTTCCTTTGTATTTTAACTGCTCATATAGGACACAATTCATAGCATCAAGTACCTGTCGCTGAAGCTCCACTTCTGAAACTAGGACCTCTCCTAAAAAGACATGCAAAGAAATAAAGACTGAGAAAACAAGTGTACTTAACCTTTATGCAGTGAACCTTCTACCAAAATTCTTCACATGGACAGAGAACACAAGAGGCTCTTCCCAATTCAGACAGTCAAGAGACTGGCAGGAGTTGGTGGCAGTGCACAGCCCTAGCACTCTGCTCCCAGTGTGGCCTGGCTCAGGGGGCTGCCCTGCAGCTTGCTGTGAGCACTGCTGCCTCGCTTCCTTCTGTGGCCAGAGGGCTGGATCCTCACCACCCTGTGCCAGCTCAGCTGCAGCTGGACGTGTCACACTGCCCAGGCACAGCAGTGTGCTTTCACTGCTCAGGAGTCCCAGCTCAGCCACTCCAGATACACAGATACAGGCAGATCGCTCATTCTCTCTTTGAAAGATAGTAAACATTAGACAGTGCTTACAAAACAACAAGGAGCAAGATGCTGCCTGACCGCTGGAGATGTTAAAGCATCTTTTTATTGCTGATGACTTTGAGACTTGCAGAGGAAAAGAGGTCAGTCCCCTGTCCCAGAGCTCTGCTACAAATATCAGGACCACTTAAGATTTCAGGGACAAATGGGAAAAAAATTTTAAAAATAATTCCGCTCCCAATTCTTTGTGCTTAGACAGCATCAGATGGACTGACAACCCCGAGCTATTGAGCCCCTGTGCCTGAACAAATGGCAGTTTCCTGAATGATGGTTTAAGCAAATGTCAGAATACACTTGCAGGGGATAAAGAACAACAGCTCTTTAAGCTGCAGTAATTCAACAGCTGTTTCACCTTGTCTGCCTGCTTGCAGAAATGCTGTGCAGTAAAGCACACGTTTCTGTACAGTACCTGCCTTGGAAGCCAAGCTGGGGTGCCTTGGATTTTTTGTCCGCAGGACTTTGCGCACCTTATCTGTGATATCATCCACCTGTGCCTGGACACCTTTTAAGCAGATGTCTGACAGTGGGTTACAGTATTGATCAATTAAAACAGCACCTGGAAAAAACAAACTACATAAGAAACAGGACTTCAGTTTTTTCTTTGCTTGGTTTTACCTGTTCTAAATCCCAGGCATGCAGCAAGCAATAGCAGCAGAACACAAGACCTTTTCTGTTAAGATTTGCATTCATATATTGAATTTATCACATCAAATGCAAAACAAAGAATAAGCTGACACCATAAATTTCAATTAAATTCAGTACTCCCCTCTCCCCCATCTTGGTATGCTGCTAGACCAGGCTTAACCAGCCAACTCTCTGGTCACACCATTTCTCCTGGTATCCTCCCAACTTGGTGTTTTTATTCAGAGCCTGAAACAATCTCAACTTCACTTCTGCTTCAGTCCTGATTTCTTTCTGCCATATCCTCCACAGCTATCATTCTTGCTCATCAGTCCCTCTTCTGCTACATTCATTTTTCCCTTCCACGCCTGCTCTCCATGTCAGAAAACCACTATAACTGAACAGATTTTCATTTTCCTTTTGCCCTGGTCTCTTCTGTCAAACTTCTGCGGAGAAAAAAAAATAGCCCTTTCTCAGAATCTTCTTCTTGCCATCCTGTCATGATTGCACTTTCCAAAGCCTCCGTATTGTTCAACCTTTGGAATCAACTCTATTCATCTGCATGAATTTTGCATGGATCATACTTCTTCCAGCTTCCTACACTGCTTCGTTAGCATGTCCATGACAGGCCTGTATTCGAGGATTTCAGCAGGGCCCCAAGTCATGTCGTCCCTTATTCCCCTAACACAGCCTCTTCTTCAGAGTCTATTGACACTAACAAGAACCTGCTTTGGTGTTAAAGACTCTTCCATATGACATTTTTGAGGTGTATACCAAGAGTAAGGGACTCTTCTACAGACACTGGCAGCTTCTGATCTGTTCAGAAGACTCTCTTCTCCATAGGAAGCTTGAAGAAGAGAACAATCCACCAGACTGAGAACATAAATTGCAGAAAAGCCTTTTCTTTCTTCCTATCAGGTGCACATGCCTTCCCACCATGTGACTGGACTTGCACCCATTCCCCAGCTCTACACTGCACAGCTTCAACAGCCCAGCAGTCAGGCAGCTCTGGAGAGAACACCACAATGCTCAGACTATGAGCTGTGACAGCAATTCCCCCTGCAGCCTGCTCCTTGTCCATATCTGAGAAGCTCTGAGAAAGGAGATAGTAGGGAACTGACTTGAAACCAGATCAGCTGGTCTGTTAGGCTCTATTCAGCCCATGGGCCACAGTTAAGTCTTTGGCCACAGCAGCTAATTAGGATGCTGAGCTACTGCTGATTTCCTTAAGACATTATTCAAGATTCAAATGCAAGTGTTTTAACATTTTCTCCACTGCTTTTCAGCTCATCTGTCCATGGGCAATTATTCAAGCATACAGCACTGACAGAAGCTAATGTAATCCTGACATTCTGACGCAACACCACACAACTACTGCAAGATTTTGAGGATTTCGGGTACATCAAAAATTCAAACTTAATTCTAAGTCATTGTCCAAGGGCTGGTTGAAATATAAGCAAGGAAGGCTCTTTCCAGGTAAAACAACAATGATGAAAAGCTGTCATCAGGTGCTCTACAGAGGATTTCTGCCAAAGACTTACCCTCCAAAAATGACTGCCGATCAGTTGGGCGTTGAAGATACTCCTTCAGATTTTTTAATATATTCTGTTGCCGTAGGAAGTATAGAATTTTCTTTGCATAGTACTTCCAGGTGAGACCTTTCCTGCACATTTAAACACAAAAAGTAGTATTGCCCTAAACCAGCACTTTAAGGATGAACATTCTTCAGGGAATACAGGCTTACAATTGACACTACTGCTTTTCTAAACAAGACTGACACCACTATCACCAAAGAGTCAACCAGAAAGGGTTAAGGAGAAATTCATCATCAAAAAACCACAATAAGACACTTGCAAAACATTGCTCCTATCATCTCTGATTTTTATGCTATTACCAATATATAATTTTGAGAAGATACTGTATCATGGGAAACAACATAGATCCTAAGTAAAGTAGCTTGGCAATATCTGATTAAAATGCTGTATTTTATTCATAAAACATTACCCTCTGTCTGACTGGATCCCTCCAGAATCAATCTTAAACTATCCTTTCAACATTAAAAAGAAATTGATGAGGGACATGAATGTAGGTCCAATAATATTCAGAAGGAAAAAAAAAATCCCCAGAGGAAAAACATCTCTGTTGCTCTGGGAGGAACAGATCAACAGTTAGTCTGTAGATCACACAACTCAAAACCTTACAGGTTTTATAGTAACACCCCTTCACTTTCTAAATTAACAAGCGAAGGCAGAATGCCCAGAAGAAGCAATACAGAGCTGGTTACTGTCCAGATAAGGTTTGAAGAGGTCACCTGAAATATGACAGGCTAACTCAGAGGCATTCAAATCACAGGCATCTAAGCAAGCCCTGGCCTTTAGCAATGGGTCACCCAGTGCTTCACTGAGGACTTTACATCAAATAGTTGGGAGTGGCACAAAGCCCTGGCCCCAAAAACACTGAAAGGGAGAATTCCACTGATTTCCAGGCTCTGTCCTTGCCATGTGCTTAAAACAAGTCCAGTTTCTTTCTTCAGGAAAAAACCCTACCCCTCTGCTCACATTTCCTCTCCTCCAGATGAAATCAGCCTTCTCCATCCGACTGGACAGAACAATCAAACCTTGTAACACTTTATCCTCTTCCAATAAATTGGGATGCTCAATAGGGACAACTGATTTATTGGGATATCTTCCAGGGAAATGATTTAGCCTAATGCTCCTGAATGGCAATGACTACAGCTTAATCAGGGTGTAATTAGCATCAATTCTGCTTTATGGGGAGGCATTTGGCCAGTGCAAAGGCTCAAAAGCTTTTTAAGCAGTTGTCAAATGAGAGATGTTTAGTCCCAATTCAAATAGAGAAGGTAATAAAATGGATGTGAAAAAGCAAAAATGAGATGATTGCCATTCCAGTTATGTTTTTTCAAGCTCTACTAACAGTCCCTTTAATCACGGCTATTAGACTCCATTAAGAGCAATCTATCGCTGCTTTTTACCACAGCAAAATCAGCATGGTTTATATGCTACCAGCAGGAAAACCTTCAAGTAAAGCAGAAACTTATTCATCTTGCCCAGTGTTAACCATGGTGATGAGAATACCTAGGCAGATGCAAACCAGAAGTTTTATTTACCTTCTTGGCATTTCACCTGTCTGAATAATTTAGAGAACTGCAAGCTTTGCAGTGACTGAATTAAACTCAGTTGCTTATCTGAGGACAAAAATTGTACCAACCTACTACAGTTAAGAAGAGCAACAAATAATAATAATAAAAAAGCTGTGGTTTCATGATACAGGCATTCATGGTGGCACAATCCTCACTGAGTATTCCTGCTTCCCTCTGGTGCTGTGGCCTCATCCTGCAAATCAGTTCAAGAAACTGATCCAGGTTTAAATAAAAAAGGAACACGAGGATGGGATCTCTTTAAACCAAAACTACTGCAGGGAAGAGGGTACATAGAACATATCCTGAGAGATGTCATGAACTGGCAAGGAAACAAGCAACAAACAGCAACACAAAGCCAGAGAACCTCCTTCTTGTAGAATAACTTACACGGTTTCTTCTGGAAATATCAAATTTATTCTGAAATTAAACACACAGCAATATGCCTTGCTAAGCCTGGGGATGCTGTCTTATGACAAAAGGACAGAAGCCGAGGTCAGGCATTCTCCACAGTATCATTCTCCTTTAACTAGTGCAAGGGGAAAAATCCCTTCCATTTCCAACCCTTCTTTTTCTTACCTTCCTTCCATGTTAAGGATACACATCAGCTCATCCTCAAAAAAATGACTTGGGCACCCGAGAGTCTCGATGTCACTGAATCCATCACAAGGGACCTGTCAAACCAGACAATGAATTATGCAGAGCACAACAGCTTCTTCCCAAAAGAACATAATTTCATAGTGTCAAAACCAATTTTGTTCTATTTTTAAAAAATTATGTAAGATATTAAAAATGTCCAGTTCATCAAATACTCATAGTCTCTACTCCATGGATTTATTACAGGGATCCACCAAGAGCCCCAGTAGCACCCTACAGCAATGTGAGCTAACTACTACAGCATTCGGGGCTCCTACAGCGGGTGTGTGACCAGTGCAAGCATACCAGATCTTCCACAGGCTGGGCCCGAGCTGGAAGGAATTTTAAGGTGGAATTAACTTTTGCCTGTGGTTGACTGAACCTCTACAAATCCTCCCTACCATAGCAGATTGCTCCTGGGGGAAGGAATGAAGGAGTGAGAACATTCATTTCAGCTTCAAACTTATGCTTAAAAACTTCATCTGATTAACAAGAAGCACTAACCCAATGTTATCAGCTTGTTGATAAGAGCAGAATTTTTTTTTAAACAATCACTTATGCATCTATATTCAGAACAGCTATTTTCTTCCAGAATTTGGAGTTCTTTTTTAAGCTTGGATTGAGCTGAAACAAAACTTTTTGCTTTCAAGCTTTTCAGTATAGGACATGGGCTAACACAGTAAGGAAAAAGCAATTCCCATTATACTGTATCTTAGCAGGCACTCAGCAGGATCTAGCGGAACTGGGTTGAAAGCCTCTTCCCCTCAATTCTAAGCAGGGAATCTAGCTGCAGTTTCTAGCCTCACAGGAGATGGTCCTAATTATTAGGCCTTTGGGTATTGCTGAATGGTCTCTCAGTAGTCTTTGCATGCATGATTAAAAGAGTAGGAATCCAGGAGCTTCTGCCCACAGTTCATGCCCTGACACAGACTTCTCCATGGTCAAATGTCTACCTGCTGTGTGGAACAGTTCAAAAACAACAGCTAAGAGTTTCGCATCTCCAAATACCTTACTGGCCCCACAGCCTTTTTCTCCGGGGGAGAAAACTGAGGTGCCAACCCTTGCTTAAAATCGGGTAAGAGGATTTTAGCACGGGTCTCCTATATCTTATGGGAATTCTCTACTGGACCACAACATTTTTGCAAAGGAGCCAGAGGCGTGGCCATTTAGTGGCTCTTGTGCGAACTTTTTAATTCAGCTGGTGTTATAGGCAGCATTTATGCTTATTCGACAGAATTTCAGGTTGACTCACATTGTACAGATAGTGAAAACCCACAGCTGTCAACTAAGTAAACAGACAATGAAGTTAACTGTTGTTCCACATTCAAGTCTCTCTGAGAAACTACATTTTCACCTTTTTCTCATCGAATGCAAAAGTATCTTGGTGTCACAGTTGGGTAAAGAACTTAAATAATATACTTTCCAATTCAGTGAACCTATTGCGCCTTGGTCCTGTTTTCAAATGACTTCTGACAACTCACAGAACATATCCCTGCACAAGGTCTGCAGTCAGATAAATTCATAAGCTTGGCATGTGTCAACAAACTATCGGTCCTTCAGAAGTTCCCAGAGCCAGGTCTGAACACGCAGCAATGAGCAAAGAGCTTTTAAAGCTGCAGTGGCAACAGCTGAATGTGATATGCAGAGCGTGCTTTGGACTCTACATACCTCTGGATTTTGAACTGTCTCTCCCCTTTTGGCTGGCAATCGAGCACAAAAGTGAGCAAATACAAAGTTTCTGACTGCACAGTTGCAAAGATGTGAAGAGAGAGGAAAGACAAACTAATAAAAAGTACTAAATAAGTAGCTAGGCTGTTGCACATACATAAGAGAAAATGACTTACATGTTCCGAAAAGAACCTTTTGGAGAACGAAGCTACAATTCTCTGGGCCTCTAGACCAGCATTGTGCCGTGCTTTGTATTCTTCAAGCCAGCTAACACTGTCTGTGTGGCTGTAGTATTTCAGCAGTGATGGCCACCTACACGACAAGACATAAGTGAACACGTTCATTAGTATTTCAACATCACTGAGAACCTCCGAAACTGTAGTGTTGCTTACTGTGACTTGAGGAGCTGAGACACTGTCAAGACACAGTACAACTTTAAATGTATAAACTAATGCAATGACTGACTCAAGCATCGAAGCATAAATTCAACTGATTTCATCTGTGTATTAATGGTTATTTAGAAGTAAGTTCTCCTGAAGCTTGCCAACAGAAAAAAGGTTCATACTCCAGGTATTTCAGTATCTCTATATCCTGAACACTTGAGATTTCCTCTAGAGCACTGCAAGATGCACATAGGTTTCACATTAGTAGAAGAGATGTAGAGTTTTATCATTAAAAAAAGTTTTCCATTTTGCAGATGTATCACATTTAAGGTAATTTGTCATCTAACAGAATGAGAATTCATTGTCCTGTGTTCTTCCTACTACCTTGTGGGTCTAATGTAAAGCACGCACAGAACAGAGCTCCCTCTATTGCCCTTGCTGGTGGAAACATCTACTGGAGGGAAATAGAGGACTGTGAAGTCAAACTGTGACAGCTAAATGCTTTTGCGGTTCATTTTTATTACAATAAATATTTTTAAAAAACCCTACGCCCTTCTTGTAAAAGAAAGATGTGCCTGCTTTACCGAGTCTAAAAGTCCAAGAGCTAAAACGTTCCACAGCTTAAAAAGAAGCGTTTCAAGGTTCATCTGAAAACCTGACTTCACGTAATATTTTCGGGGCTATTAGCAACAGCACCTTTTCTAGTAAAGTGGGCATGTGCTGCCACAACTCAGCTCTGTGCAGTAAAATCCGGGCTGGCACAGAAATACCCATGACTGTTCTGAAGATACCAAGATCATTTGTGTATGAAACACAAAGAAGCAGTGGTGCAGACAGAAATATTTTGGACAGCATGGGAAAGAAAACAGAGAGAAAGGCCTCTTGTAATTTACAGAGGAATTTATTTCACATTTTGAAATTCTGTGAATTATTACTGTTTTTTACAAAACATTCTCCTTCAACTACACAGATTCCTTAGGTTCTTTTCAGGTTATATACATATAGTCACTTTTATATATCTAGATATTTTTAAAGAGAGAAAATGCCAAATATTTAAATCACTACTTCTGTATAAAAATTACTACCAACTGACCAAAGTGCAAAGTTATGTCCATCTGCACATGGAAGACAGGTATTTTACTACCAGTTAATAATAAAACTACACTGCAGTAAAGTCAAAGGCTCACCGTGTAACTTCACATTACATAACCACCTCTCTCCTGATGGATCCCTAGCCATTCATCTACCGCTGAAATGCAGCCATGTCGTAATAACAATTACAATCATTTATTTTAGGATGAGAAAAAATAATTTCTTGGGTTGAAAATTTTTGAAAGATAAAGTGCAATTACCCACAATGGCATCCAGCCAGGATGACAAGGTCAATGTGCAAACTCCTGCCAAAAGTTCTATTATCAAAGACAGAGGACAGCAGCATGTGCTAATCACCTACCACATTCAATTTCAGCTGTTGGATCTCAACCATTTTTAAACTTTCAGGTTTGCCTCAGACATTAGAGCCACTGAATTGGTGAAAGTATCCGGCCAGCCATCCCAAGCCAGAGCTTGGTGGATTGGGAAACTGTAATTGTTCAGTAGCCTTTTTCACCCATGAAAAGAGAATAATCCTTTCATTTGAGCTATGCTAAATTTTAGAAGCCAACTGGCAATTACAGAAAGCAGTATTGCTACTTTTCCTGTGCCAAAACACAGACAAAACCAGGTAGCAGATGAGCATGCCCTATTCTAGATAGGTTGGCAGTCCCAATGAAGGAGTGGCATTTGCAGGACTGCTGAAATCAGCATAGAATAAGTGGTAGAATGCTCATGTTTTACTCCCAGCTAAAATGTTAGTTTCACTGATTGTAACAACGATTATAACAGCTATGCCCTCATCAGCTTCCCCGTGACAGCCTTTGGGGGAAACTAAACTCACAAGCAGCAAAAGTCAATTTTGGTTTCTGCGAAAAGAGCTCTCCCAAAAGCACTACCAATAAACACCTCTCTTTACTGTAAAGCACTAGTCCTGCAATAGGACAAGTCTTGGCAGTTGTTTTGGAAGGCAGTAGCAGGGCCAGAGGTCAGTCGACCACTCCCGTGTGCATGTGGCCCTATGTCTGTACCACTGCCAGAGCCCAGGCTGGGTCTGGGGGCTGCAGGTAACCGAAGCGTCTGGTTGTGCAGGGGGCTGCAAAGATTGATTGCCTCCGAGCACGGGGCTGCAAAGACAGATCTCCTCCAAGCAGCAGACTCAGCCTGGTCCCACCCAACAGGATTTAGGAGGGGAAGCAGCCTTGCAACTGTCTGTGACCCCTGCTCGGGAAGGACACCCCCATGTCACCCGTTACATACACAGCAGAAAGCTCGTCCAACCCACGAGGGGTTCAGCATGCACCCCCTGGAGCCGGGAACAGAACAGAGACAAGGATCGGCTGGTGGCGGGGGTGCATTTCCACCAGCCCGGGAGCACCCGGGTGCTCCCAGGCCAAGCGGCCCGAGGGCACCGTCCCC
>NW_020799121.1:1901425-1959898 GCF_003259725.1 Athene cunicularia | reverse complement strand
TCCCGCTTCCGGCGCAGAGCGAAGGCGGAGGAACGGCCCGGGGAGCGTCTGCCAAGTGCCGCCGCTACGCAAAGCGCAGACCGGAGCGGCGCTTTCCCCGTGGAGGCGCTAGGGAGCGTCTGCCAAGTGCCGTAGCGCAGAGCGGAGCGCGCCGCCCCGCCGGGTCAAGGGCAGCCGCCCGAGGCGGGGCCTAGGGGGCGTCTGCAAATCCCTACCCCCGAGGGGAGGCGTCAACGCCTGGGGAGCCCCAGTCCGCTAAACGCCGCCTGCTCCGCCGGGCGCCCCGGGCCCGGTAGAGCAGAGACCGAGGCCGGCGCTGCCTCCCGGGGAGGCTGCAGGGGGCCAGCTGGGTGCAAGAGGTTTGTGCCCGTCTTGGCCGGGGCTAACAGGGCAGGGCAGAGCTGGAACGCTGAGCTGAGGTAACCCTGCCGCCACGGGTGCGGTGGCACCGCCGTGGGGACCGGGGTGACACCAGCATGGGGCGGGAGGCGGCACCTCTGCCGCTGTGCCTGGGGTAGCAGCATGGCGATCCATGTCCCAGGTAATCATGGTGGCTGATCGATGCTGCCGCGGGTCAGGTAACACCACCTCGGTGGCTGAGGTCACACCCCTGCCATGTCTAAGGTCACACCGCCGCTGTGTGCCCCCTGCTGCAGTTACAAGGTCAAACTACCGCCGTATGTCAGGTAACATCACAGCCACGTTGCCCTCATGCCAGCCTGGCACTGCAAGGGTTGCCAGGGGAACAGCCCTTTGCTTCTGTACTTGGATGCCTCTCATGGAATCACAGGATGGTTTGGGTTGGGAGGGACCTTACACCCAGTCCCACCCCCCTGCCCCGGGCAGGGCCACCTTCCACCAGCCCAGGTTGCCCAAAGCCCCGTCCAACCTGGCCTTGAACCCTTCCAGGGAGGGGGCAGCCACAGCTTCTCTGGGCAACCTGTGCCAGGGCCTCACCACCCTCACAGGGGAGAATTTCTTTCTTGTATCTAATCTAAATCTGCCCTCTTTCGGTTTAAAACCATCACCCCTCATCCAATCCCTACGCCCCCTGATCAGGAGTCCCTTCACACCTTTCTTGTAGCCCCTTTAGGTACTTGAAGGCCACTCTAAGGTCTCCCCAGAGCCTTCTCTTCCCCAGCTGACCCCCCCCCAACTCTCTCAGCCTGTCCTCACAGGGAAGGTGTTACATCCTTCTGATTATTTTGGTGGCCTCCTCTGGACCCACTGAAGACTACAGAGCTGGATGCAGCACTGCAGATGGGGTCTCATGAGAGTGGAGTAGAGGGGGAGAATCACCTCCCTCTGCCATAACACAGTTGGCTTTCTGGGCTGTGACCACATATTACTGGGTCATAGTCTCTTTTCCATCTATCAGTACCTCCAAGTCTTTCTCCTCAGGGCTGCTCTCACTCCACTCCTTGCCCAGCCTGCATTTGTGCTTGGGACTGCCCTGACCCATGGGCAGGACCCTGCACTTGTCCTTCTTGAACTTGAGGTTCGCATGGTCCCACCTCTCCAACCTGTCCAGGTCCCTCTGGATGGCAAATCCCTTCTCTCCAGCTTGTCAACTGCACCACACAGCTGGGTGTCATTGGTGAACTTGCTGAGGGTGTGCTCGATCCCACTGTCCATGTTGCTGACAAAGGTGTTAAAGAGCACTGCCCCCAGTACTGACCGCTCACATTTGCTCCTTGCAGCCAGTTTAGGATTTTTCTGCCCTGATCACATCCCTGTCCTGCAGGGAGCACTAAGAACTGATCTACTTACATAAAGGCAGATTAGTACCCCCTTGCAACAGCGCACGACCTTCCCACGTAAGAAGCCATGTCCATACTCGTGGCTCGCTCGCCTGGCCACATGCAGCCATTCTTTTTGCTCAGACCTCGCCAGTACTGCCTGCAGTACTGCTGCTGTGTTCCTGAGGCTCCAGCATC
Source organism: Athene cunicularia (assembly GCF_003259725.1). Lineage (NCBI taxonomy): Eukaryota > Metazoa > Chordata > Aves > Strigiformes > Strigidae > Athene > Athene cunicularia. Next base: position 1,957,961 of record NW_020799121.1, on the reverse strand, counting down.
AAAAGTCACCCTGGATTGTGTGCAAACAGCCCTTCTTGCTTGACTGTGGCATTTTCCTGGTGGACATAGTATAAATGATGTGAAACCTGCAGTGCTGTGATTCAAGTAACCTTACCAGAAAGTGTTTCTGGCTTGCAGATAGGTAGGTATTGCTGATTGACGCCACCATCTTATTTATAGTGCTTTGGCATTACAGGTAGCGAAACAGAGCAAGGCCAAGATATTAGGAGAGGCCTTTCAGTAATAAAAACCCAGATATAAGAGAATGACATCTGCTATACGCTAGATTTTAGTTCACTTTTTTATTTTGACTGTAATGCAAACAGGCATAAGTATTCCGTAAAATCAGAAGATTGGAACTATACAGAAAGAGGTGCATGCTTTAGAACAATGTGGATATCTTGCAAACAGAGCCAGAGTCAGTCCGAGAGAGGGGGCTGGAGTACATTGTACGAATGGCGGAGATTTTAGCAGCATTGAGAGCTCAGAGGTAGGGGAAAACCATGTTTCTGACCGCTTAAAGCACTGGTAGGATCAAATACAACACCGGCTCAACCCTGCTCCAACTATCCCCACCCCTTTACTCCTCAGAAGAAACCTACCTTAGGATCACACAAAAAGCTACAAAATAAGCTAACCCCCCTCCACACATACCTGTCTTATGGGATGCAAAGTGGGAGTAAAGACAATGTGCCAGTCTCAAATCATGGCACCATTTTATAAACCAAATGAAGGCACAGTGACATGAGGAGGTGGTGAGGGGAGGGAGGAAGGAGCAGGAGGACCAGAGAGCAGCGAGAGGTTGGAGTCCCATCTAGCAGAGCAGAATTTACTCACATCTGAAGAGTTTAGAAAACCTCTGCAGTGGAAAGTTTGGGAGTTGCCTGCCCCAAAGCTGCTACCCTTCACAGATCAGTCCCCTTTCTCATCTCGGCACCACTGCTCTTGAGGAAAAAGGCCACCAGAAAAAAAAAATCCAAACCAACCTTTGAGGCTTATGCTTTTCAAAGGTGCCTAAGGAAATCAAGGAAATAAATCCCTGTTCCTATTACAAAAATTAATTGGCACTGGATATCAAATTCCCTGGGCAGCTGGCAGAACTCATGTTTCTAACTATGTGCAATCTAAAAAGCAATGAGTCCTGGCTGAAAGTCATCTTACTCTGTTCATCTACTGTCTGGCGAATTGTGTACATTCTAGAAGAGCTGGGGATGTTGCTGCAGGCCAGGGAACTTATTCTCAAGCTCTTTTCAGCATACAAATCCCAAGGTTTTTTGAAGGCATCTCAAGGCAGCAGAGCACATTCAACCTTGGGAATTGTGGACATTTGCCTGTTTTGTAGAATTTTAGCAAAGCAGAAATTTTGCGCTGAATTTCATTGGCTTCAAAGCCATCACTTCAATGCTGGGCATGAGGAGATTCTGAAACACTGTCTTCTGTTTCTGGACACCCTGTTGAGTACTTAAAGTGTATTTTGTTAAGACATGATTCCATGCCATGATCACACAGAGAAAAATATAAAAAAGCAGGCTCAGAAGCTAGTACCACTGGAGTCTCTTGTTGGAGTTGAACACATATTAAGGCAGTTTTGCTGCCCTTGGAAAATTTTAAAATCTCCGTTAGCAATTATCATGGGAACAAAGTATTTGATTTAATCCAAACCAATCTGATGATTTTTTGTTTGCTGTCCCCACCCAAAATCAACACATGAAAACAAAACAACAAAAAGAAGCCCCAAATCAGTTAGATCAACTTTTTCAGTATTTAGTCTTCAAATGTTTAAGGTACTAAGAATGCCCCCAGAAGAAAAATACTTTGCACAGTGTTACTCACTAAGAGATTTCTGATCCAGCCCTACAGAAAGCTGTGTGCAAACACCACAGTCGGGCCATGCAGGAGTGTCTACCCACAGCCCAGCTCCGCACTCCTGCTTTCCCACAGCCCCGGACAGCTTCTGCATGCTTTGGCCTGCGGATACAAGAGAAACCTCCGATGTCTTGCCCACCTCCCCGCCGTGGTAATGAGGAGTAGCTGCAAAGCCTTGGCCTGTAAGCTCTTGTTCACCCAGGGATGCTCAGGGCAAGGCTCACATGGTGGATTTTCTTGCCTTTGAAGTGCTTCCTCCCTCCCCCGAAATCTGGCCAGGTAGGTACATGAATGGGTAAGGCAGGAAAGCAGCAGCCCCCGCAGTGAGGTGTTCTCACTGCTAAACAAGCTGCGACCGCTCAGCTATGAACTCACAATCTGCTTTTTTTCCCATGATTTCAATGGCTCAAACTTCCATCACAGCCAAACATCTGTAGGGGTGGAGGCCAGGAGTTTCTAGTCTGCTTCATTCCTGGCACAGCAGGAGAAAAGTGTATCTGCATTACAATGCTTAAATATTTCATGAGTTGCCCTTGTACCCATGCTAAAATCAAAACAATTTTGACCTCTGGTAAATTCTGTTTTACTTCTGGAACCAAGTGCTTTAAAGCAGCAATCCCATTAGCTTTCTCCCACTCCCCTGATTTCCTATTAAATACACACGGCCATATGGAAGAAGCTAGAGCTCACATCTCCGTCGAGGGTAGATTTCAAAAGGATTACTAGAGTCATGCATTGCAGGCAAGTGCAAGTGCAGATTGACACACGCAAAAACACTGCCGTCATGAAATTGCTGCTGCTGGGAAAGCCGGATCCTGCAAGCTGCTGAAACCCCCAGTGCCACTGAAGCCAGTGGGTGTGGAAGGCATTTTGTATCTGGGAGGACTCAGATTCTAGACTGATTTTGTCCAAGTTCGGGAATACAGTTTTCAAGAGCATTCAGCACTGGCCAAATTTGGCTCCTCCTGTTGTAGCAGAAGAAATTGTTATAGGAAAGAGTTACAGCAAAGTTGAATGGTCCTGAAAATGTGTCTCCATCTGTTCTGTAAAGGGACTACGCTCCCCTCTGGAACTATCAAAGCAATTGCAAAGTTATCAGAGCAATTCTGGAGCTGAGAACTGGTCCCCAGTGAAAGCAAGAACAAAATTTAGTTTTGAGCATATAATTCTCTGTCCAAAAAATGCTGGGAACTCTCTGCAGCTTCCCCACAAGTATGAATCAGAGGACTGTAATGGCTTCAGTGGTCCTAAGTCAGGAGGCAGCAGCTTTGGCCTGGGCTTGGCACAAGTCCGTGAGGCTTCAGGCACAAACACGTTCTCTCCCCCCACTGCCAGCCCAATAAAAACATGGTCTCTGGTACGTGGTAGGTGTTGACAGACCCGTGGTGCTTGCAGAAGGTGGTGTCCACTTTGCAGCCACACTCTAACCTTGCACCACCTCCACACTCCTATAAAACCCCATCACTGGGAGGTTAATTGCAGAGCACGGCTGAGCAGGGCTGTTAGTTTTCTCTCAGTTATCCCAGAGGAAATTTGCCCACCTGGAATTTCCCTTGTAAAACGAAGTAATCCGTTCTCCTCAGCTCTCAGTCTGTGTGCTAGGAGCATCTCTGGAGAGAGCAGAAACGGGAGGGCAACCCCAGTGCAACAGTCTTTTCCCAGCACAAGGCACTAAGTCTGTCGTCGTTCCCAGGACTCACCTGAGCAGCTCGCTGCACCTTTGGCGGGGCAGGCAGGGCTGAGGAGAAAGGAGGGCTCTGCAGAGTGAAGCGGTAGAGGGAGCCTGGGTTACAGCCCGGGACGGAGTGAGAGGCGTCGCATACTAACAGTAAAGGAACTAAGGGTGCAATCGCACTTAGACTGGACACAGGTTCATGCAGCTCCTGTCTCTTCCCATCTCCTCTTCCGCATAAGTGCAGTCACATTCGCTCAGGACGCAGCAAGGTTGCTGGTCGTGCAGAGACACATTGCCTCACACTGCTCTGGGTGTGAACAGAGTCCCCTGAGCGACCCTGGGGACGCGTAGGCGCAGGGCTGGGGACAGGGAGCGTGGACAGCCCCAACTCAAGCCCCGTTTCTCTGGCCAGTATGGATGTGGCTGGTTTGGTTCCTCTAGTGCATCGACGTCAGAGCCACCCAGCAAGGATTGTGGAGGTGTCATCATTGCGAGTCTACTCCTGATGATAGAAGTCTCATTATTTTCCCGCTGTCTCTCATAAATAGAAGGACAACAAACTCTTAGGCAGTCCTTCTGAAGAGATGAAATCTCTGAAGTCATCAACAACACAGGCGGTAGATACCCTTCTACTGAATGAACAACTTATTTTTTCCTGCTAGTGGACACAGCAGGTTGGGAAAACAGACAAGCATTCCCCGTGAGTTTTCAAGTTCATAGAATAACTTTCTGTGGACATCTGAAAGGCCTATGAATTAAAAATCTTTGCAAAACCCCCCCCTGCTTCATAGTGTCTTGAAAATAAAATCTTCTGTTTATGTTTAATACCTGGGGAGCAAAAAGGACCAGAGCTGCTTAAAATGGGCAGTAGTGGACATCTACCAGGAGAGGGAATCCAGCTGGTTGTCCATCAGGTCCAGCAGCCCTCACTGCAGGAGCCACGTGGGGCTGTGCAGGAGCCTGGACTGGAAGCAGGCACCCGGAGGTGACAGATCTGTGAACAAGAGGCACAACCCCTCCATGGATGACACCCCTGAGCAGCTCCTGGCACCAGTCTGTGGCAGAGCTCACCTTGCTCTCTGCCGTTTATGCATGCTGGAGATAGTGTGGCTACACCTACGCGTCAGAAATGTCACACCGAGATGAGCAGAGTCCAGACAACTGGTAGAAGAGCCGCATTGGTGGAATGATAACGCAGATCCACAAGTTTATTTCTCCCTTTGCTGTGGGAGAAAATTAAGCTTGAGGGGAGTGCTAAGCCCCTGCAGGTAAGGCAGATGAAGTTAAGACGTCTGAGACTGACTCAACAAAAAACAATGAATCAAAATTCCCAGTGGTGCGGCTTGTGAGGAGCAAACGGTCCTGCTCAGGCAGAGAGAGCGGAGAGGCAGCTCAGAGCCCTGGGGGACATATTAACTTCATGGACCTTCACAGCAGGGAGGGTTTCTTCTCTGGGGCCAGGCAGGGAGACTGGCCTTAAAAAAGCATTTCCCTTCCAAAGGGCTCTGAAGGACTCACCTGCCTGATGCCTGCTGAATTTGAAACAGCTTTGGCTGTCTGCCTGGCACAGACCCCTTTGGACATCCCACCAAAGGCAAGACACACACCCTGTTCCCTTCTCCGCTGCCTTCCCCGCTGTTTCCACTGGCAGCTCAGGTGGCAGGGGGAGATAGAGGTGGCAAACTTTAGGGTGCAGGAGAAGCAAGCCAATTCAGCTCAGGCACAGGCTTCCAGATGGGAAATGTTGTAGCGATACAGGTAGAAGGCAGGACAGGAAAAAACTAATTGCCAGCCACACAGGATGAGCTGGAAAGAGGACGAAGACAAGGGCATTTCTTTGGGCACTACCTCCTCTTCAGATTGCATCGCTCCTTCTACTCAACGGAGGACCAAAGCACAAAATCTAGAGCCATCATCAAATTTCCCAAAAGAAGGGGATGAGTCTGATTTTTTTTCTTTAGCTCTCTTTCTGCAGCCACAGGATTGGGGGTTAGGGCCAGGATTGCTCTATGTTCACAGCCAGGGAGTTGTCTCCCACAGGCAGGACCAAATTCACGCATCCCAGCAGCAAAGGGACCCAGCTCCCCCTTGGATGCCCTGGGATTAGAGTCCACAGAGGTGGACCATGGGCTGCCCTTTTTCCTGTCCCGCTCTGCTTTCACCTCCAGGTCACAAAGTCCCCAGGCAGTGACACAAACCTGGCCTTGCTCCTGGCTCCCAACCCTGCTCCAGCCGCCCTGCTAGCCCAGTGAGCGGGGCTGTGGCCACACCGTGGCAGCATTCATTCGCATTTTACTCCATGCTAGATGCTCTGCTGGGACCACTAAAACTAAGACCTGGATCTCAAATTCTCCCAGTGCCTGGAGGCCTTTTGCTTTTGAATTTTAGGCTGGAGCTGCTTCAAGCATTCAGGGAATCAAAGCCGCAGAAGATGGTCACAGCATGCGGAGATGTGGGCAGACAAGCAGCAAGAAAGAGCTGGAGGACCTGGCTGAGGGTGGGGATAACCGCACAGCCTGGGGCCGGGGGACCCAGCGCAGCTTGTACCGTGGACTGGGAGAACAGAAAAGCTCCTGCAGCACTTTTTGTTCTGACTGTGTTTTAGGGCAGTTAATCTTAGCTTTCTGAAAGTAAGCTCACCATTGCAGCTCCTGGACAAACCCTCTGCTGTCGCTGGTGCAGATGCTTTGCTCCATACAAGCATCAGTGCACAGTTCAGCAGAGCAGGGGCAGGAGGAAGGGATCAGTGTCTACCAGCTCAAAATGTCAACCCCGTATCCCTGCCTCCAGCAAGAGCTGCAGCCATGCCCTGCTGCCCTCATCCTGGCAGTGAGGGAGGACAAACCTTCTCCAGGGTGAGGAAGGGAGAAGGAGGGACACACAAGGTCACGCATGCTTTACCTTGCAGACAGCTTTTCTCTATTAGAGGGACTGATAGCTTTCTGTGATTGTGTTAACAGATTGCTTTTGGGGCCAGATTTTTGCAGCAGGGCTGAGGTGTGAGCATGTCAGAGCCCAGAATCACACAGCATCTTTACAGCTGATATCACTTCCCTTCTCACATGAGATGTCCCGGCAGAGACAGCTCGTGCCGCTGGCAGGTGGTGCAGAGCCTACAGGGGGGACTGGCTTGCTACCCAGACACCACGTGTATTTCTCTTGGCAGGCAGGTCACTCCGTGCTGGCACTTTCTGCTCCCAAAGGTGTGGAAGTGGCTGGGGTCTGCTGTCCCAGAACTGCTCATGAGTCTGCGCTAAGGTGGAGCTGATGGTCTCTGGGCTTTCAAGACTCCTCGTTTGGCACAACCTCACCGAGGACCAGGAGCCTCCATAACCCTCCAAGTGCTGCCTTCCAAAACAGGCTTTGTTATCAGGAGGTGCCTCTGGCAGCTGGGGTTGGAGCTGGTTCTCTCCCATCCTTGTGGCTTTCCAGTCTCACCTGGGAGAGGGTTCACACATTCACAATATTCAAAGCTCTGGAATGCAGCCGGTTCCTCAGTCTCTCTCACCAGCATCATGGCTGCAGAAGACTTATCTCCTGTAAAGCTCTCCGGAGAACAGCCTGGCCAAGCAGCAGTCATTGCCATGAGTTTTTCCCTAGCATACACATCAGCCTGTGTGTTCGGTGCTTGCTTCTCTGTGGGAGGACTTTCATGCTGGCAAAAGTGGGGATTGAGCAAGAGAGGCTCATGGGGAACCCGGAGCAGAGGAGTTGGCAAACATAGCACAGAGTCCATTTAGGAGAAATCATGATACATGAATCAGAAACATCCCACCCTTCAGATCAAAACAGACACATTTGTACCCAGGCTGCTTGGGGATGAACAAAGTTCATAGGCACGAGGGCATTGCACATAATCTGCCCCCAGCCTCAGGCACATGCCCAGGTCTGTACAAGTATAAAGGAAAGCCATGAAAATGCAAGGATTCAGCCAAGCCCTGAGCTGGGGGAAGGGGGAGCCTGGGAGGAACAACCCCCAGCTCTGGTCAAGCAACAAGACCTAGCCATTGCCCAGCCCCTGCCAGCTCTGCTGTCCCCCAGAACACCGAAAATGCAGATGATCATGAAGGTGGTGATTTCATGCAGCTGCAAAATGCCCTCATGAGAAGAAGGAGAAATGTGGGGTTCTGTTAAGAGCCACTGCAGGTTATAAAGCCATCGTACTTCAGTGGGGAAATCCAGGGAAGGGAAAAAGAGAGAAAAGAAATGGCCACAGGACAAGAGCAAGAGAAAGAGGAAGAAAAGGAAATAAAAATCATCATCATCATCATCAGGACACAACAACAGGACGAGAGACAGAGCGCTTTCCATGGGCAGTTCCCCGAGGAAAAGGAGCCACCGTGTCTGTGAAATACAAAACCCAGTGCCCTCTGGCTGGAGGGGGCAGCAGGTGCTGGGACTGGTTTGGCATCCCCCTGGGGCGAAGGGTCCAGTTAGGAGCAGAAAACCCTGCAAGGGAAAGGGGAGAAAGGCCAGCCTTAGAGGGAGCAGTGAGGAGCGTCTGAGCACCCTACCTAAGGACCTTCCAAGGGACCGTGTTGTAGACAGGGATTTACAGAGCCCTTTGCAGCTGGCTGAGGTGAGCAGGTAGCTAACCCTTATCCCTACCTAGAGGTGGCAAACTGAGGCACCCTGTATACAGTGCAGACCCCAGAGTATGTGCTGCATCAGAGAAAAATTCCTACCAAACCTCAGGGGTGTTGGAAAACCCACTCTGGGTCAGCCAGGCACTACGTGGCACAGCCAGGAGTGCAGGGAAAGGATTGTAGCCCAGGCTACCGAGGGCCAGGACAAGGAGAAATATCTATGCAGCTGCCCATCCTTTATCTTAAATAATCCTTCTGCTCAGCCAGGGAAAATCTCACCTCGACAGAGATGAGCAAATGGCAGAACATGGTAGAGCAGAAACAAACATAGCAAATGTCAAGAGTTTTTACTTCTTTGGGTTGTTTTTACAACAGTGGAAAGAAAAGTCTCTAGATCTTTCCTAACTGGGCATGCAGCAGCCTGGAGACCTCTCCCACCATGGGTACCTGCTGTCTGCACCTCTGGAGCCAGCCAGGCCCCCCTGCAGCCGGCACTGGAGCTGGGGAGAGCCACCCCTCGCCACGGGTCCTGCAGACCTTCCAGCCCGTCATCCGCTGGCTCGCTGGCAGGGAGCAGAGGCAGGCAGCGGGCAGGACTCCTGTGCTTTGCATTACCATTTGTACGGAACTGTCAGGTCTGAGCACACTGGTACAGTGGGTGCAATAACCTGGAAAGGTCGGTGGGAATTTGTCCTAGCGAGGTGACAGCTATTTCAGAGATGCTGCCAGGCAGCAGCTTCTGCTTCCAGTGCAAACATCAAATTCCTTTTCTCAGCCTCTGCTTTAAGAAGGATCACGTGTGCAAAAGTTAAAGCTCCCTTCCCCATCCCGCAGCCCACGCGCTTGGGAGATGACTGCAGGGGCTAAAATAAACATGTCAACTCACTCATCCGTATCCTTTTTGCTCTCCTCAATGAATGCAATAGACTCAGATCTAAGGCGGTTAGTCACTTCGTACGTACGCAGGGTGACTCCAAAAATATCCTCGTGGTACCGGCTGTCATCCTGAAACAAGGGATGGGAGAGGGGCAATAGGAAAAAAAAAAAAAGAGTATTTACAAACAGTTGGTATTGCTGTGGCACCAGAAAGCTCTTGTGTTGTGGGTAGGTACCAGATACACAGCAAATATTCTGAGCCTGCCACAAGAGCTGGTGGGACAGGCAGGGCAGAGGGTCAGGAACAAGCAGGGAGGTGAAATGACCTTGCAAGGTCACACTGTGGGGCAGTGGCAGAGCTGCTCGGTGCATTAAACCTCCTCAACTGCTGGCAACCCAGGGCCAGTCTGCCCGTCAAAGGGACAAGTAGCCCGAGGCCAGCCTATGTACAAGAGTTTTTCCTTGAAAACCAGTCAAAAACATGGCTTTGGGCTCCCTCAGCCCCTGGATGGAGTGTGGGGCCATGGTTCAGAGGGACAGTCTTGCAGGAATTGGGTTGAGTTGTCCTCTGGGGCAGAAGCAGAACTATTCAAGCATCCATCCTCAGGCCTGTGTCCCAAACTGAGCTCACTTCTGCTGCAGCTGCACTATCTGCAGCATGTGTTTGCCCAGGGGCAGCAGTCAGCCAGCCCCAGGGACAGAGATTTTGGGAGGGGGATGCACAGTCTGCCCTGCTAACTTGCTGCAATGATGGAGGGACAGCGTGGACTTCACCAGGTGAAAAGGCCTGTCTAGGCTACCAAAGGTGCCCGAAAGATCTTGTATCAATGCTCAGCACAGCATCATGCTCATCACAGGAGCCCAGTGTGGGCTGAGGGGGAAGCAGCCAGGAGCAGAGATCCTGCAAAACAAGGTGCCTTCCACTGCACACCCAAATCTTGGGAAGATCACGCTCCCAACCTTGCCTGAGTGCAGGTGGCGTGGGTGAGAGCCGCAATCCCCGCCAGCACCCGTCACCTCGGTGCTGCCCGCTCTGCAGGAGGAGGCACCAGGTGCAGCGCCCGTGGCAGGAGCTTGCGCGGTGTCTGGTGGTGCAGACGCCACTCACCCGCAGCTTGCTGATGAAAGCGCCTGCCTCCTCCACTGACAGCTGGCCCTGCTGCCTCACGATGCGCTGAACGGTCTTGAGGACGTCCCCAGCCATGGTGACATCCCCGCAGACGTAGATGTGGCCTCCCTGCTCCTTCAGTGCTTTGAACACGGTTTGGGCCAGCTGCTCCTGTAACACGTCCTGCACGTATTTCTGAGGGAGGAGGAGGTGGGAGCTGAGATTAACTACAGCTTCTCAGCCCTATCCACCTGTGTGCTCCAGCCAGCTTTGTGTGCACCAGCTGCCTTCAAGGAGCATGCCTGCGCCTCACAGCACCCACAATGATAGAAAAGAGATGGGGAAAGCAGCAAAGTATCGCTTCTCTCTTGCATTTTCACAGCTTCACCATATACCTCATTGCCAGGCCTGCTCAGGTGGCAGTGGGAATTCAGACCAGATGTTTGCGCTGGTTCTGGGCTACCCCAACCGGGTGACATCCCTCCTTGCCCACCTGCGTGGGAAGATGTGCCTTTGCCCTCCTCATCTGCCTCTGCCTGGTGAGGAAGGCTACAGTCCTCCAGGGAAAAGCATGAGCAATGTGGGCACATATTCAGGCTGGTGCAGGCATGGCGATGCGCCCTGGGAACAGGGCTCCACTGGGAAGGGCATGATCCCGCATGCTTATGCAACCAGAGTGCCCCAGGGCATGAACCCCTGTGGCTGTGCCAAGGAACCAGCATCTCCATGCTGTGCTGGCTGGCCGTGGCCACCCAGGGCTGCACACCAGGGCCACAGCAGTGCCTGCTACGCACCTTTGGTTTGTCCGGTTCCCGGGAGTAGGCTGTGTACAGCTCTCTGAAGACACCTTGGGTTTTGGCAAAGAGTGTCTCCTCTTTGTAAATGTGGTCAATCCTGGCCTGCCGGCAGCCAAAGACCAGGACCATAGGACAAGGCTTCAGACCTGGGGGAGAGATGGGGGAAGCACTTAGCCTGGGGACCACTCATACCCACTTTCTGCAAGCCATCTCCCTCCAGATCTGCCAGCAGCCCCAGCACCATGCACAGGAGTGCCAGGAGCCTTCCCTAGCCAAACTGGGAGGGAGGGAAAACCAGCAAAGAGGAGTTAATGCACTGTCTGAGCCAGTGCATGGCCTGGGGTCACACGGCAGGGGCACTTGTGCCAGGTTTTGGGGAAAAATGAAACTTTTTTTTCTAAACAGTGTAAATGAGCAGTGAAAAATGTGTATTTTACATAAAAACGATGCCAGCACTATCGTTCTGTGAAATTTTATGTGGAGATTTTAATGGAATTTGCTTTGGGAGTTTGGGCTGACCTCCAAGCCTGCACCTGGGACAGCTGCTGCTTTGAGAAGCCCTTTGCCTTCCAGGGCAGCCCGGGCAGGACACTGCCCCTCACTCCCCACACCACCAGCCCAGGGTTCCCAAGCACTGCTTGAGATGAGAAACAGGAGGAAAAAGCATCGACCCACCTTTGTGCTGAATTTCAAAAAGCCGCTGCTGCCAGAAGCTCCGGAAAGGGGCGATGCCGGTGCCGGGGCCGATGAGGATGCAGGGCACCTGGGGATCCTGGGGCAGGTGGAACCCGGGCGCACTGCACGCATCGAACATGCCAGTTACACCCAAGCAGGATGTTCTCTCCCTTGCCTCTGCCCACAGCAAGCCAAGACACCACCCAGAGAGGGAGGGGGAGGAAACGAGGTGAAATCCCATAAAGTGACATTTTAGTGCAGAAGAACTGCATCTGAGAGGGACCCATTTGCTCACAAATCCAGCCCTGTTTTCCCTGCACCCTTACTACTTTGCAAAGAAGAACTGAGGGCAAAGAGCTCATCCTGCAAGAGGGCTCACCCCATCTTTTTCACACCTTGCCTTGCATGGACCACTTACCCTCTTACAAAACAGGGCACTATTTCATCGGTCTGTATCCGATTGAGCCAAGAGGAGCAGACTCCGTGGTGGATTGGTCCTTCTCCATCTAGGGCAGGAGGGAAGGAGGTCTATACGTGGCACACTGCCAGCTACTCCAATTATTTTCCTTTCTGAAACCCTGCCTGATACATCCCACATGAACACCACACTGAAACATTTAGTATCTCTGCATCCATAGAGGTAGCCCTCTGTGGAGCTACCCAAGTTCACACAGGACCCAGCCCTGGGATAGCTGGATGTCCACAATACTTAGGAAGCACCCAACTTCTCTTTGGTCCTTTTTGGCAGAAAGCAGCATCATGCTGTGGTGCTTCCAGACACAAGCCCTCCATGGCAGCCCCAGATGAATGGCCAGTGTCTTCACCTGTGTCCTACTTGTTGCAGGGGTGCTGGGGCTGTGTCCCTCTATACCAGGGCTGCTTGAACACATCAGTGCTTGCACAGGTACAGAAATTTGACTAGTTGTGGCAATGCGGACTGTGGTGTGGGCAAACATGATCCTACATGGAGCTTGGAGCCACCATGGCTAGTCTGTTGGCACCTGACCCAGACCTGGCATCACTGCAACACACTCCCCTTTGATGGATGGCCATCCACCATAACATGGGACAGCAGTGTCATGGGTGAAAGGAATCTAGTCACTGCAGCAGGTAGAAAGGCTTTAAAACAACATCTCTCTGCCAAAGACCTTGTGGTGTTGCCCATGTGCTAATGCTCCCCACACCAAGCCTGTCTCCACTGACCCCTGCATGAGCATGGTACCTCTTGTGCGGTAGGACACCACTGCCACGGTGAGGTGGACCTCGCCTGGGTACATCTCTGGGGAGGAACTGATGGAGTAGTAGCGTGGTTGGAGGAGGGGGAGCTGTGTGAGCAGCAGTGTGGAAGGCATCTGCACAGAGGGGAACTCCTCCAGCACCTCCACTATGGTAGGATTCTTGGACCACTTCCATTCCTCATACTCCTGCAAGCCCTGCAATGAGGGAGGGAGGGAGGAGAGAGCTGCAGCGTCGACCTCTTCCAAGCCAGATGCCTCAACTGATGTCCCACCAGGCCTATGGCAAAGCTGGGGTGGGTGGCAGTGAAGGCAAGCAGGAGGAGCTCTGCTGTTAAGGGTAGAGACTCAGCCTAACCACAGTGTGGGGTGAAAATGCCTTGTGATTGTGCTTGTCCCCAGGACCTTGAAGAAATGGGGTTTGGGGTCTGAGGCTTTACCTTGCTAAGAACCTGCAGACGTTTCTTCTCCTTGTCACTGGTGGCCAACAAAGCAAACTGCTGCAGCAGCAGGGGTGTGGGAGGAGTGGTGATGTCCAAATAGTACTTAAAAGCCTGGAAGATGGTGCATGGTGGGACACGGTTCTCATCTGTCCAGTTACTGATGACACCTGCCAGGAGGGAATTCAGCACAACCATGGGATCAGGTGAGCATAAGAGCCAAGGTGGACAAATCCTTGCTTTTATTCCCCTTACCAGCTCTGACACAGTGAATGATGAAGAGCTGGAAAGAAGAGTGAGATATCCTCATGCTGCAAGTGGGATGCTGTACAATGAGCACAAATATGAGTCTGATACTCCACCACCATCAGCCTTGGTCACTCTGAGTTAATACTGTTTTCATTCCTTGTTACACTGTGCATAGCAGTAGGATATCAGACTTATCCCTGAATTGGAATGGTCCATTAAGATCCCTTAACTCTTCTTTCCAGTCCTAGACATTGATTTTCCCATGAGAATATAAACACCTTTAATTTTTCTGAAGAATAAGGAAATATCTTCCCCAGGGCCCTGCTAACCCTTCACACCCTTGCTTTACAGCCCAGTGCAGATGAGCAGGTGCTCTGGGCAGAGCAAGGTTGAAGAAGGTGCTCCCAATCCAGGTAAACACATCTGTGAAGTGGGAAATAATTTCTCCAAGGGGCCACCTACTTCCCTGAGGAGCTACAAGAACTGCTACTTGATGAGCGAGAAGGAGAGAGGACACCTCTATGGTGAGATGGCCCTGGTTACCTAGAGCTGTGTTCCTCTCCTCCAGGAGCTCCACCTTCACCAATTGGTTGGCCGGAGGGGCATCTTCAAGCCTGTCAATCAGGGCATTGACCAAGTCTTCATGGTTCCCAGGAAACACGCCCAGGTGGTCCCCGGGCAGGTACTGCAGTTCCTGGTGTCCATTGGTGTGGAGGCGCAGGAAAATTGTCAAGCGGCTACAGGGAAAGGAGAAAAATAAGTGGTTTTGGGGAGTCCTTCAGGGAGCCGCTGAACTCTGGCCTCAGGAGCCTCTGGGTGTGCTGGGCAGTGGTGGCATGTCCAAGCCCTGGTGCCTCACTGAGTAGTCACTAAAGTCGAAGCAGGGAGCTAGAAAGGACACTGCAGAGCCTGCCTCCTCCCACCAGACTCATCCTGAGGGACTTTTTTTTTTTTTTAAAAAAAAAAAAGGAAATAAAACAGTTTAATCTCTTGCTTCAACAATTTTATCATTTCTTTGCATGCACCCCATGCATCCACAAGTGTGGCCACCCATCTTCTCATCCTTACAGACAGCAGGCTAATTTATGTAGCAGCAGAGATTTCACCATGTAAGAAGGCAGGGAACACCCTTCTCTGGGCTTATGTGGCTTCCAGCCTTGGTCATAATTTGCACAAAGAGGGTATCCATGGGACATTCAGGGGTCAAGGGATATTTGCAGCACTGTGTGAATGGATGCTCGGGTGCATTCCCACAGCTCCCAGGACAGCTGCACCTCCTACCTGGACTTTGGGCTCTGCAGGTTCTGGCGTGTGATAAGCCGAGCTGCATAGACGCGTTTTTTGTGGATGCTGTACAGTCCTGCAGAGGAGAAGAGTCAGTGAAGCAACACAGCAGAGCATGGCCAGGGCAGGTGGCTTCTGGCTTTTGCAGGGCTGTCAGCCATCGCTGCGGGTTCAGCCCTTCGGATCGGAGCTGGCTGATACCAGCCATAGCAAGTGGACCGTGGGCTCGACCACCCTCCCGCTCCCACCTCCTGCAAAGCTTCAGTGAGCCTGAGGGTTCAGAAACTCCAGAGGGGAACCAAACACGTGTCCCTTTCATTAGTGACTGAGGAGGACTCTGAAACCACCCGCATGAGGCGTGGGGACGTGCCCTCATGTGCAGGCATGAACGTCTTGCTGCCAGTACCACCTGGCTGATAGCAAATTTGGGAAAAGCTAAGCCAGTGTGGCAGATCATCAGCTGCAGGAGCCGTGCTGAGGGGCCAGGTGTCGGTGGGCTGGACCTGCCATTGCACCGCAACGCTCGGTGGAGCGGCATTTGGACAAAGTGAGCTTGGAAAGCTCCCAGGTTTCCAGCTCTTTGCTTCAAGAAATGGGGTCAGGAGGAGGGAGATCAGATCATATCCCAACATCTCTGTTACAGATACAGACAGGGACCAGCTAGAAGGTCCTGAGAGTGTCACAGAATGCTCCTTGGGCATGTGATGGAGGGAAAAGGCAAGACTAAAATGCTGAGATTTTAACACAGAATAAATAAGTTTGGCCCCTTTGCCCCCAATTGAGCCCACTATGTCTTCCCCTCCACCTGCTCCATGCCCAGAGCCATCCAGGGTGACTCCATCTTTGTACCTTGTGTGAGCTCCGGGGCCTCGGCCACATAGGTCAGGCGAAACTTGCTCCTCTTCCAGCTCCGGTCATTGCTGATGAGGGAGTTGTTTGCTTTCTCGATGTTGACGTCGTCCCCCACGCAGAACACATCGCACGCTGCCTGCAGCACGCACCAGGCTCTCAGGCATCTCCCTGCTGTCCCTGGGCTTTCTGACTGAGCCCCACAACCCACCTTGTCCCATCAACCTCAGCCAGCACATGGAGAAGGAACCCTCAAAAATGTAGGGCTGTACCAGTTGCCATGGGCATGTCTCATGGTGCCCTTGTTCCCCAGGCATCTGTGGTAACACAGCAATTCAATACAGTGCTCACCCTTTGGCAGTCAGCTCAAACCAGAGCATCAGCTCCATGAAAATATGGAGAAACTCTTTATTGTGGGCCAGGGTGATGGTCAGGTGTCCCAGTCTATATAAGGAGAAGCTGGGTTTTGATCCAGCTCTAACCATCCACTTTGCTCTATCCTGTGTCCTACTCCCCCCTGCTCCTCCCTGGGGCACAAAGGAATCGGGTTACCTTGAAGACCTTCTTGGCCCAGGTCCTAAAGGACTCCTCTTGGCCGCAGAGCTCATCCCCTTCTCCCATGCGGAGGATCCTCTCTCCACCCAGCTCCTCCAGGAGGGTGTCCACTGCCCGGGCAAAGGCGCAGAAATGGGGGTAAGCACGTGACCCCAGCCCAAACACGGAGAACCTGTGGAGAGGTGGCACAGCTGTGGCTACCGAGCTGGGAGGGACATTGAAATCTCCCCCTCCTGCACCACCATGGCCAACACCAGCTTGAGGGAGCATGAAGGGATCTGCATGCTGCAAAAATGCGTCATGTTTTAGGAAAGAGCGAGCTGTGGTAAGAGAAAGGGGCTCTGTGCAGCACCAGCTCCCACTCCGTCCCTTCTGCAGCAAGAAATTGCTGCCTCCCACCCCAACCTACTTACCTGACATTAGCCAAGGGCCCTGTGCTTTCAAAGTTGTCCCTGGAGTCAGGGCCGTCACTTGAGGATTTCCGTGCATCCGAGTAAGAGGAGACACTGTTGAAACGAACCTTGTAGCTCCTGTGAATGGCATCAAGTATTAACAATGGTGACAAGTGTGCAAGTGGCTCCCACTGAACAGCATGCTCAGAGGGGACCAGATTGTGGAGGAGACCAAACTAGAGCTCAGGGCTCAATATTCCATGAGCAGGCACCATGATCAGTGGCTAGAGCAGAGAAATGTGCTCCTGCCCAGGGTTAAGCCATAGCAGCCCTAATGGTCTCTCCCCCCAAGCTGGACCCAGACTGTTTCATGAGGTCCTCCAGTCACCTCCCAGTGGGTTGACCCAGATGTTGCCCACCACATTGTCCCCAGCCATGCAGAGCTGGCAGGACTTTTAGCTTTACCTGTCCTTCCCTGGCTGCACACAAGATCGGGAATATTCTGAAGGATTTTACACTCATAGGAAGTAAAAAAAAAAAAAAAAAAGGAATGAGAGAAGAGGGGATGAGGAGGGGGAAGGGGAGTGGAGAAAAAAATCTGACAACAGCAGAAGTATTTCTGAATTGAACCATCTTCAAAAATTGCTCTACACAAGGGTTTCTAAATATACTGCCAGAGCAATGAAGCAGTAGTGTGGATGAGTCACAGCAGACCTCCTGCACCCAGCACACCGTGCAGAGGAGACAACCCCTGAGCAAAATAAATGCCAGGGTCGCAGAGCCCTGTGCTCCACCTCAGCTCCACAGCCGCCTCCTTTCTGTCCAGAAACCCTCCTGCTCTTCTGCTTCACTCCATCTGGATGGACCCACTCTTTCTCTGCTGTTCCTGGGCCATGTCCTCACCCTGGGTTATGTGGAGAAGGCAGAGCAGCACAGCCCACCGGTCTGGATGGGCATGAAGCCCAAGTTCCCCACTTGGTTGATGGGCCCAAGGTCAGGACACCAGCAGCTCTTGCTGAAACGAGTACATCCTTGTGGCAGGGGATGACTGTTGAAAGATGGGCTGCATTTTAACAGTGGGTGCTTAAATATGGCAGGATTATGAATGCCTCAGAAAACCCTTGGAGAACCCTTGCTGTAGGACACAAGGAACCTAATATACAATCACAGCAAAACCTCTGGGCTGTGGTCAGAAAGCCACAGCCGCAGCACCCTGGCAGGCTCCTCGAGACACTGTGGCCCTGGGCAGACGTGGAGCTGGGAGCCAGGGGGGTGCATGTGCAGGAGCTGCTCCCTCGAGCCTTTTCCTACAGATGCTGCTGACTCTGCTCCCCTTCCCTAGACAGTCTCCTCCAGGACGTCTTTTCTCATTGCAAAAACTTTTTTTCGTGCTTAACAACAGCATCTCTTCCTACCATCCAGAGCCACGACCTGTTGCCCTGTCCCAGGAAGGCTATGGGGAGTAATCTATTCCCTCCATCTCTGCACTCACCTTTTCCATATGCGAAGTCTGCTACCACACTACTTTTCTGTGTCCTCTTCTCCAGATAAAACAACTCTCTCTGTTTTGATCTATCCACACAGGTTACTGTTTCCAGCACTCTGACCACTTTTGCTGTCAGGTAACTAAGCCACAGGCTGTTCTGGCTCTTAGAAACTCCTGCCAGTCCCTTAAATTACATTTAGAGGTGACTGGGACAGCCAGCACTGAGCTCAGGTGCTTTTGTCCTCAAATCTGCCTGGCTTGCCACGGGTGACACTTCTGAATCCAACTCAATGCTGCACCAACCCAGCCCCAAAAAGTGAAGATCCTTGGGGTGAGAACCACATGCAAAATGTCCCTTCTTCACCCAGTCGCCTCCAGGGCAGCCTGCACATCCCATTTTGTCAGCTGTCCCCATTAAGGCACGGGGCCATTAGAAAACTGATGGATTTTCAGCTCACAGACCTTGCAGGGATCCATCAGATGATCCACAGTGAGGAGACCACTTCGGGGCTGCTGCGTCACCAGCAGCAGAGAGGTAAAAATCCATCCCTGCCCTGCCCGGTGGTGTTTGTCACCACTCTGCAGCCACACCAGCACTGCTCTTTGCTGCTCAAGCAGAAAGTTAGGGTGGTTAAATTGCACCGTACCTCTGGCCAGTGGTAATTTTTTCTTAATTAAGGAGCAGTCTTTTGCCAGTTGCGAGCATCACTGTGTTAACTCAGGAGAGCCTCCAGAGCAGAGCAGTATCCCAGTTAAATTAAATACATTGTACTTAATAGCTAAAATAAGGAGGTCCCAAATGATTAACACTTTGCTGGCTGCCCTCACTTCCCAGCCTCTGGGACATGCAACAAGATGCTCAAGGCTCATGTTCCACTGATGGGGGATTTTCTAAAACCCCAGACTGTCTCCAGTTCCAGACTCAATGTTACAAACATCACAGCCGGAATTTATAACAATTCTTACTTTCCTGAGAAATATTTTTACATGATGCAAGAAGTTAAATTTGGTTCTCAGACCCTCCCCCATATACATAGGTAGAAACTCCCTTCTGTACCTCCAAGTCTCACTATTTTGGTGTCTCCTGAACAACCCCAGCTCTTAGATTCAGTGATTTTGGAGGAATTCCTGCTTTTATTTGTTGGTTTTGGGTTGTGGGTTTGGGGTTTTTTTTGTTTTGTTTTGTTTTGTTTTTGTTTGGGTTTTTTTTTTTCATAGATGCCTGCCTCTTACAGCTGAAAAGAGAAAGTTTAAAATGCCAGCCCAGGGAATTACAGGCTGGAGTCCACAGGCGTGCCCGACTCAGTGCTTTTGTCCTCCCTGGGATCTCTGCGTAATCCATCCCCTGGTTCTCCAGGCAGGCCTCATCCCTCGGACCTTTGAGACTTGAAACCTGCGTGGGGATTTCACACTGCCTTCTGAGGGGAGGAAAGCAGAGAAGCAGGCTGTCCCGGCTGCGGGGCTGTCTGCTTGCTGGGGTTGTGAGTGGGAAGGGAGGGTTTTGGGGTGCTCTTACTTCCTCTCCTCCAGGTTGGAGTTGGGATTCTTCATCTCCATTAATGCACAGCCAAATTTCTACAGAGAAGAAATCAAAAAAGACCATCAGTTTTGCCACTCTCTGCAGGAAACAGAGCAGCAACCAAAGCCTGGGCTGCAACTCTGCTCTCTGCTTGCTGTTCCCAACAGCCTGCAACGCTGTTGTACAGGGATTGATGAGGTTGTAGCTCCTTGGCCAAGGGCCTGGCACCTTTTGTGTGACACTGGCATCAGTTGTACGGGATGCATTTAACAACAGATTAGTTATTTGTCTCACGGCAGGAAATGAGTAGATATCCCTATTTCAGAGCAGGCTGGAGGCAGGCAGGCACAGCACCAGGTATCACACAGCACCCAGACCTGTTTTGGACCATTCCAGCTCAGGCTGAGCAAAAAGAGGACACCAGTCCCCATTCCCTGCCACCTCTCCCCTGCCCATGTCCCTGCTGTAGTCACCCACCCTTGCCCTCTGTCCTACCTCTCCGTTCTCAGGTGGGTCTCCATTGCCAAAGGTGCTTGTGACCACCAGGACCATGGTTTCATGCTCTAGGTGCACGATGTCATACTCGTCCATGGACATCACCTGGGAGCAACAGAGATGTGAGTGAGAGGCCTTTGGTGGGGAGATCAACCACCAGCCATTCTCCTGGGATGGACCCCAGCCCACCTGGGGATGGGAGCAGCATATCCTTGCTGACTCCATGCCAGTGCCAGTGGAAAAACCTCCACACAGGGAGAGAACAAGAGCCTCAAGGGTCATGGACAAACCACAGGGCCAGTCAATGTATATGTGCTACAATGCCCGCAGGAGTATTAGTTGGAAAAAATCCTGTGCAGGCTTCAATCTAGACCCTCAAGGTCATATCGTGGGAGCTGCTGAAAACCCTCAGCAGCTGGGAAGCTCCACGTGTGTTGAGCCATGTATTTTCCAACAGCCATGTATTTCCTTGGTCTACCCAGACACGTACATAATCTTGCAGGGGCTGGGAGCTGGTACAATACCTTGGCATCGAAAGCGTGCTTGAAGATTTCACACAGAGTTTTTGCATAGACCTGCGACTTCCCTGTTTCAGTGGCATACAGGATGGTTGCTTTGACCCTCTTGGCCATGGCCTGTCCCATCAGCTTGGCTGAGAACTTCACAGCTCTAGGAAGCAAGAATAAATCCTGTTAAGAGAGCTTGTTTCCCTGTCAGTGCCTCTAGCCCAGACTATTCACACCATTTTATTTATTAAATGAACAGCCTGCCTACAAAACTGCAGCATCTTTTTTATTGTTGTTGTTGTTGTTGTTATATGCCAAACAGGGAAGTTATGGAACTTGTCAGAGAGGAAGACTAGATGAGGGGGCTTGAAGAGAGATCTTAAGTACCTGAATTGGTGTAGGGACAAAAATGCTAAATCAAGTGTGGAGGTGCTCTTTCTGTAGGGACAGAGAATCAGAAGGAGGGGCAGCAGTCACTGAAAGCAGTGACTAGATAACCTCAAAGGAAAAGCTGGAGACCAACCAGAGCCCAAGCTATGGGAAGAACAGTGGCTTCTCCATCTCTTCATGTCTTTAAATCCTACCTGGATGCCTTTCTGCAGGTGGTTTCCTCTTCGATCAGAAGTGCCTGGCCTCCACACATCACGCACAAAGCCCTGAGACACTGAGAAGGTCAGACGAAGCTGTTTGCAAGTCCCTTTGATTTGCACTCCAGTGACACTATGAACTTTACTCAGAGGAACAGTCCTCCTGAAGCTGAGAGGTTGCACATTTATTTGAGCGTTTGCAGGGCTGTGTCTAGCTGGCTGCCTCCTGTGACTGCAGTCATGACTGAATGCATTTGCTCTGTTTTTCCCCACTGGCTCAGCTCTGACAGCAGGGCAGAAGGTCCCTGAGAGGCCACTGGCCTCTCTAATCCTGACCAAGGTGATGTAGAGCTAGAAACACTGGCTCTTTGTCTATTCTAGTGCTGCTGGCTGGGTTGGCATCAGTGGGAGCTGTCAGCACTGGGGGACAAGGGAAGCTGTCATGAGCCAGCTTTGGGTTGCATGGTAGGGTGTGGCAAGTTTGTTATTTTAGCACCATTCGTAATCACATCAACATTATTTTTTTTTTCCTAAGTGAAGAATATCTTCACCTTTTCTAAATGGATGATCAAGCCTTTAAATGGAGCCACCAGAAAGACAGGTCTGGATTTAACCTGGTGTGTTGCAATAAGGAAAAACAGTTTTCATGGGGTTGAGAGAGCACAAAGCATCTCTGCGGCCTTTGCAAGAACAAGGGCTGCTTGATTCACTTTGGCAGGGTGATCAGACCCTGCCCTGGGTGATCAAGTTCAGCAAGACTCCTGCATCCCCTTCAGACGAGTTGTGGGGAATGGAGATTGCACTGGACTGTTTACACTGGCAGGAGAAGAGAAGCCCAGCTTCCCCCTGCCCCTCCTGCCAAGGCAGGAAGAAATGCTCTAGGTTTGGACAATCACTTGGGGAAAACAATTAAGGGGAGGGAAAAAGAGGTAGAAACCCCACCAGGCTGGTATGTCCTGCCTGCTCCGGGCAGCTCCCCTCCTTGTCAAAGTCAGCCCCAGGAGCAATTGTTTGCTGCTATACAATCACTCCTCAGCGTAGTTCTGTGCATTAAAGTTGCCCCTGTGCTTTCCCATGACAGTAGTGTCCTCTGTCCCCAGGGGAGGGAAGGGGCAGGATGGGCAGGGACTGCAGGTGGGAACACTTTGATTTGGCCAGAACCAGCACAGCCTGTCTGAACAGGTATTAAATCACGCCGCGACCAGTGCCAAGTGCAATGCTCAGGACTGCTGGGCTCAGTCCGCCACTTGTTCAGCTGATTAACTCAGATCTAGGCAGGATTAATGGTGAATTACATCAGGAACAATAGGGATTTTTTTTAAATCACCTGCCATGCTCACTTTTTTATAAAATCATTTATCAATCACACACACACACAAATAAAAGCATTGTTTCTTCTAACTCAATGGCTCAATTAATCTTCCTGCACTCTCCACCAGCCCCGGGCTGCAGCCCAGACCCAAGCACCAGTGTCAGCCTAAGGAGCACATTCATCAGCTGCTGATCATGCTTATGGATGTACCATGGAAAATAGCTTACAGAAGGTGACAGCTGAAGAGTGGGAACAAACTGATAGTAGCAACTTGGGGAAACTGAAGCGTGGGGAGATGCTGTAAACAGCACAAGGCCACCTGGCAGCCTGGCCACAGATACCCAGGCAGATCCAGTACTACCCATTCTTGGCCCAGGGCTGCTGCAGAGCTAGCAGCTCCTACAAGAACCTGTCTACCAACGGCCCACAGGGGAGGCGTTTGGGCCAGGATCAGCCAAAGGGTCCAAATTACACTTCATTCCTACACCCCTGCTGACTAGGAGTTTTGTTGGGGGAAAGGGGCTTGTGTGGCCCATTACTAGGGGGCAACTGGCCATGAAGTGCAAATCTCAGCTTGGCCCTGATCCATCTGCTACTAGTATGGTACCTTCCTATCTCTCCTCTCCTTGCAAAGTGGGTGTTTGAGTGTTTAGACACGCCCTGGAAACAATTGCTCCACAAGTAGGTAAAGACTCGGTGAGAAAAAAAGAAATATGGACACAAATTTCATGTCACTTGTGGCAGCATTGCAGCAGTGGTGGGTGATCTCTCTGCCCCAGGAGGCTCTGAAAGATGATGTACAGTCAATGTACCCCCAAGAAGTGAGAAAGCCATTCCCAAGCACTGAAGATCACCTTACTAGAGGATGAACCAGCTTGGGAGAAGACGCAATATGCAACATTTGGTAATCACCTGGTTACGCACCCTTTGGTGCTCTAATTGCGTGTTCAAAGGACTGCATGTTTCTCCAGATGTCCCTCTTGGCATCTAAAGCCTCCAGTGGCCTGAGATCCAGGCTCACAACCCATCAGTTTGCACACATCCATAGGGTTGTGCTATCAAACAGCAGAGGAAACAGAGCTGCCCAAAACCAGGATCGGCGCCAAACACTCGAGCTCTCTTCAGAGGCCACTGGTACTTACTTGGCTAACTTCTTAAAGCCAATGGCCCTCTTCTTGGTAGGTGTCCCATTGACCCCTTTCCAGACATGGGTGTTCCAGGGGTCCGGCTAGGAGAGAGAAGAGCAACAGCTGATGGGCAGTGCTCAGAGCTTTGAGGAACGGTCTATCTGCAGCCCTGAGCACTGAATTCTTCTAGTCATGAAGGGAAAGACTAGCTGGCCTCTTCACAGCTCTCTATCTCCTGTATAGGATCCTGGGAGCTCCATGGGCTTCTTGGGGCAGTTAGGCAACAGGGTATGCACAGAAAAATTGCAATATAATAAAACCTTGCTGGCTTGTAACAGCATCTGGCCAAATGCTTTCTCACCTCTGAGATGAACATTAATAGGCCACAAGCAAAAAGAAGACAGGCAACACCCAAAGGAGAGAGGAAATGGAAACACATCCTTCCCCCTCCTCAGCCCACAGGTTATTTTTTTTCTGAAGAGCTCCTTTGGGGTGGGGAGGCAGCTGAAGCAAGGAACAAGCACACAGAAGCTAATTCAGTGCCCTCGCAGGCGGCTGCCTGTAATCCGGGCCAGGAACCCTCGGGGTTCCTGGTGGATTGGTTATGGAAATGAACAGACTGCTCCTGTTTTGTGATTGTTCCTTAAGGGCTCTTGACTAAAGGTCACATTGTGTGAAAACCACAGGAGCTGGGATGGTTGGCTAATGAGGGTGTGTTTGCTTAAGGGCCTTTTTCCCATGATCTGAAGTGTTAAATACTCCAGCACCATTTCAGCACACTGCTTGGCCTGCTGGGCAGGAGCCCCCCCCATCAAACTGTTGGATCCCCAAGCTGGCAGGAGTCATCGACTCAAACCTGCAGGCTGGAGAAGAGGAGGGATACGGTGACTACGAGGTCTTTTCCTCATCTAGCCATCAAAGTGCAAAATTAGGCATTTCCAAAGGGAGCAGCTCTACTTAGTCCTGCTTCCAAGGGTAAAAGTTGGAGCCTCAGGCGTCTCATGTTCCCATGAAGAGGCAAAAAGCCATTCCCCTGTAAAAAGGTGTAATATTCAAGGGGTTATTACACCACATTAGGGGGAATCACCAATTAGACTTGTTCATGGACTTCACTGCCTCAAGGGCCAGCTTGTTGAAGGGATTAGATGGTTCCCTCTCCTTCCTGCATCTTCTGAGCTCCATGTACCACCCTGCTCTTGGCTATACCTCTGGACATGCAGCACTGGTGGAAGGTAGGGTTGCAGACAGTACCTGGTACTCAAAGGAGGGTGTGAGACGGTAGTTGAGCATTTCCTGATGGAAAACTGGGGTGATGCTGCCAGACATTGGTGGGACAATCCACACCCAGTCAGCAGGACAGCCTCCACGGCATCGGTACTCATTCTCCATGTGCTTGATAAAGGACTCAGTGGCTGAGTGGTGATCCACAATGGTCACTTTGTCACTCTGTTGGGGGGAGAAGAGAGCAGAGCCAACAGCTGTGGGTTAATACACCCCAGAAGATGAAAGACAAGATTTTACTTTTTGGAGCTGTTTGACCCAAATATGTTTCACGCCCATGGTCCCACAGGACGGTACCCTTGGAGATGGCACAAGGCAGCTGTTGACCCTGGTCTTCCCAAGGAGGCTGTAAAGCTGCCCTTGTTCTTTCTGAGTAGATATGCTATGGGATGGCTGTTTCTTCAACTCAAGGGGCAGCTCTGATCCAGCTCTGGGGAAGGACTCCCACCCTCTGAAGCTGGGTTGCCAAGGTCTAGTTTTGCTACCGACCTTTAAGTGTAGGCAGGGGGAGAACATGGGCCAATTCATGCCTCATGGACGAGACAGAAGGACTGGATCTTGCCCCCTTGGGGCATTCCCTCTGGACCAGCAGAGCTCAGGTGCTGGTAGCACTGTTTCTACAATATTCAGGGCACAGAGATTATTAAATTTCACTGCAGGCTCCTGGAACAGCCCAAAATTAGGAAGGCAATTATTAAGTAAATAAGGCTCAAAACAAGTAATCATTTCTCTGTATCACAGCCCAATTTCAGCTGAGTGTATCAGCTGCTGCTGTTGTCCTTGGACAGATGTCTTGATACTTGTCCCATCCAGTCCCTGTGTCCCTCAAGCCTGACCCAAACAAAAGGGAGTCCTGCTGCTCAGGTACCTGGAAGCTGTACAGCACAGCAATGTTGATCTCCACCAGAGCCTGGTCCTTCCACAGTGAAGAGGTTTTCCTCATATCCAGATTCATTTTCTTGGCCACTTGCTGTAACAAAACATAGTAGAAGGTGGATGCTTTTAATGGCCAAGAACCAAGGGCTGAAGGTCTCTGGGGGGAGGAACCCAGAGAAGCGACCCAGGCTGACACAAGGCATGTGCAAGGCAGGGCAGCACACTTGCAATGAAGGGCTGGTATTTTGCTTTCCTCTGAGATGTGGTCCTGCCTTTTCCTCTTCATGACAGGAGCAAGACCAGTCTGGCCTCCCTTGCTCCCCCAAGCACATCAAGATGGCTGAATGATGAAAAGGTCCATCAAGAGCAGTTGCTCTTTGTAGGAGAAGAGGAAATGGGTGGGTCCATGGGACAGCAGATGATGGTGGTGATCCATGTGCTGGGAGGAACAGACCCTTGCACCCCTCCCCATACCAGACCTCCTTCTGCTCCCAAACTCTGTTTATTCTCATTTCTTCTACCTGGAGTCCTCCCCCCCCACACACACACACTTGGTCTCACCCCTCTGGTATCCAAATGAGGTCTCAAACAACTGGGGAGATAGCATGCCCCTTGAATGGGCAAAGGAGCCATCCTTGGTGGGTGCAGATTCTCCACACCAGTACTTCCCCATGGATTGGCTTTTTCTTCGACTCACCCTGTCCCCAGTGTGGCAAGTCCCCAGAGGAGCCAGCTGGAGGGTCCCCATGGGCAGACATGTCCCTGAGGAGTCACCAAGTGTCTTGACACCCACCCAGCCCCACCATAGCACTTGACCTCAATCAAACACGTGACCAGGTGCCTGGTGATCCATAAGATGCTTTGAGAAATCTATGGGGAGCTCAACAGGCATCACACTTGCTCTGTTAGATATCAGCTGGCCCCTTAGGACATGAAAAAACTTGCCAGCCTATCGTACCCTTGGCCATGTAGCTCCAGGAGAACGTAACTGTCCTAAGGGTCACTTGAATGTCCTATACTCTCCCACTCAAGGCAACACTTTCCCAGTGTCCTGCCTCTCTCCAGTAACTTCACACATCCCCACTGCACCCCAGGAGTGTCTGGCCTCCTTGAGGAGGGAGAATTACCTCCAGTATGTTGTAGCGAGAGTTGTCACAATAGTCCCGGACGCCAATCTCTGTGCCCATGTACCAGCCACTGAAGGGGCAGGCAGAAAACTCCAAGCCACCAATCTCAAGGAGCATGTTGGAAACTGCTGGCAAACCATACCACTTCAGGCCCAGGTCCTTAAACCATTCAAACCTGCCAGGATACAACAGGGTGAGACAATCAGTCATTCCTCAGTGCGGGCAGGGGAATGGAAGAGGTTACTTTGCTACCAGCCACCAGGCTGAAGGACATGTGAACAGAATAGTTCCTGGAGGCAATATTACCCTGAGGGGCTGTTTACAGAGAGAAAGGGATATATCAGGAGCGTGTAAGTCCCGGCAGACTTCAAGGAAATTGAAGCCAGCCCTGAGACAAGGACGCAACTTGCTTTCCACCTCCAGGGTCTGCCAGCTCCTCCCTCAGAGTGGAGGGAAGACCTGGAAGAGAGTCCTGGGTAAAGCACCCAAGCCACAAGAAGGAAGGGCCAAGCACAGGAGATGGCTTGGAGGGAAACCAGAGGAGCTCAGTCTTGCAGCAGTTTCAGGGCTTACTCTGACTTACTTGGGATGACGGATGGGCACTTCCAGCACAAGCTCTGGGGGGATTTCAAAGAGCTCTGGATCATTGCCATTGGCTTGAAGAAGCAGAGGCAGGATATCGAAGCGCCCATGTGGTGCCTTCCACCCTTGCTGAATGCAGATCTACAGGCAAAACAGAGGTGGGGTTACAAGTCCCACCAGATCACCTGATCTTCAAGCATTATGGGCAGGGAGTCGCATGGCACTGAGCAGGGTCTCCTAACAGCATCTCTGCTCAGCCCTTACAGCTGAGTAATAACCACCATCCAAGGGAGCTATGACATGGGGTTGCCTGTCACAGCCAACCCATGGCCAACTAAGAGGGATTTGGGATGAAAATGAGCCTAGAACTAAATCCCCAGGTAGGATCATGGCTCTGAAAAAGCTGCTTACCCTAATTGTGTCTGTAACAGTGAAGGAGAAAAGCAGAGCAGTTTGGGAAGAGCTGAGCAGAGCACTGGTGCTGTGTGGGCAGGCAGCAGCATAGGGCAAATCTCATTTCTGATTCCCGCTGGCTCAGGTCAGCAGTGGGCACACATGTTGTCCTGCTACAGCTCCCTCAGCACCCCTAACTGACCCCTCCTCAGCAAAAGGAAAATGAGGTAAGAGCCTTTCAGTGCAGCTATGGCCAACTCCTGCATGTGTGGAAACAGTTTTTATTCCTGGGAAAATGTCTGAGGGTGAGACAAATCCAGTTTTGCTTTGTGGCACTGCAGTGGATGTGATAAACCCTGCTTGACCCAGCACCCTTCTCACTCCTGGGATGGTCCGAATTTCTGCATGCCCCGGCCAGCCCCGCACCCATGGTGCCCAGGAATGACGGCTTCAGCCGGTACCTCCGTCAGTTCCACGTTTGCAGGGTCTCCCAGGATAGTGCCGTCGGGCTGCTTGTAGCCAGCATAGCGGATGAGCTGGGCGTTCCAGATGCGGAAGTCGTGCTTGCTGTCCGTCCGCTGCGGGAAGATGGTGATAGCAGATCTGGAAGGAAGAGGCAGTGCCGGTGAATGCCGAGGATGTTGCAAGGGCACAGGACAGGGGTCACCAGAAGAACAGCAAAGTGCTGTGGGGGAAGGGTGCTGCCCCTGACTGCCACCACGTGTGCGCCACCTCAGCTTGTACCTCGGACAAGCCCCCAGCATTTATTATATTTCCTTCACAGGAAGAAGTCACGGCCAGGTGCACTCCAGCTCTGGAATTTGGGGTGTTTCCAGCGATTTGCACAGAAGCTGGCTGCTAACATGGGGTTTCAGACAGATCTGGAGAGCAGTCTGTGCTCTGCATTTGATGCAGAATATAGGAAAGAAGAAATAACTGGAAAATCTGCCCTTTGAGGTCCTACAGAGAGCAAGAAGAGATATACTTGGACCAGCAGAACACCTTCCCCTGATATCAGGTCCCTCTAACACTCCCCAGGACAGGCACTGGCTACAACCACCCTGTTGTGCAGTGGCTGCTAAAGGAGACAGTCAGCAGGTCCCAGAGCTGGGTTGACACACATCCTGAGGCCTTTGGATGTAAATCCTGGTGACTTCCCGGTGGCTCACCTGAGGTTCCCTTTGTTGGTGGCGTATTTGATGTGGTTGCAGATATAATTGAACATCCCATGGGCTGTGGTGCAGTCCCGGGCATCAAACACCTGAAACAGTGGAAGTAATTATGGTGATGCTACAGGATGCTTCGACTCCTAGGGCAGAGTCAAGCAGAAGAAACACGGCACTGGGAAAGCCCTAGAAACCACCATGACTTGTTAGGTATCTAAAGCTCCATAATTATGTGTTCCCTGCCCTTACACACATGGATGTCTAATCCAGCTGCCCCTTCTGCTTTGGGGAGGCGAGTCATCTGCTACTCAGGCAAAAACCTCCTCAGTCCAGTGCTCTCAAGCTGCTGCTGTTCCTGGCTTATCCACCAACAGTTTTGTTTCTGCACTTTGTCTCTTGTAGATCAAGACTCAAGGCTGCCATAGGACAAGTAGCAGTCAGGCCTGAGATCCACTGAAAGGACAGGGAATCATAGAATCATAGAATGGTTTGGGTTGGAAGCGACCTTTAAAGGTCATCTAGTCCAACCCTCCTGCAGTCAACAGGGACATCTTCAACTAGATCAGGTTGCCCAGAGCCCTGTCCAACCTAGCCTTGAATGTTTCCAGGGATGGGGCACCTACAAAAGGATGAGGAAACAAGAAAAGAGGGTCAACAGGAGGCTTGAAGACAACTTCTTGCGGAAAGTGCTCTTCCTATGGTTCAGATATGCCAAAAGAAACAGTGGAAGTGAAGAGCTGAAGGCTTATCTGGGAGCAAAGGAGGCCCAGCCTCTCAGCCCCAGGCAGTGCCTACACCGTGGGTGAAGCAGCCACAGAAATTGCTCAGCAGCACTTCAGCTATGGGAGCAGAGGGAGACGTCACCTCCATACCAAGGGATTCCACAAGAGATCACTAATTCAACTCCTATCTTACACTCCCAGATAGTCAAAAGGGCACTGAGCCAAATCTTCTCCTGCCATAGCATCTCTGTAGCATGGATGAGTGTGTTCTGCTGTCTCTCTCCAGGCAGAGCAATAGTTTTGGAAGCAGTACATAAGATATTGGAGCAGTATCTGATTTTGAAAAATCTTCTCTGGAGTGCCAACTTCCACTTGGCCCAGCTTCAGACAGACACCTAGGCTACACCTACCCCACAGAGGCTTTTCCAGCTCCTGCTGACTTCCCATCCTGTGCATCCCCAAAGCTGTCAAGGAGAGCGTAGCTGCTGTGTGCTGATCACCCCCAACATACCTGTGCTGTGCTTCCCCAGGTATCTGAAGAGCAAGTTTTTCCTCTCCAAAACTCCAGTGCATCCTTTGGCAGGCAACCTGCCAGCTGTCTCCAGCTGTGCTGGTGCTCACCTGCAGCTTGGACCACTGAATCCTGCCCACGCAGCGGGCCGCATTTCTCCAGGCATGCTTGGCTCCATAGATCAGCTCTGTGTCCCGCAGCTGGTAAGTATCAGTGGTTTCAATCTCCTTGGTCACTTCCTCCAGCCTTTCCATGTGGGCCTTGGAGCCAGATCTGCATGTGTGGGGAACAGAGGAGACGGCAGTCACCAGCTTGAGTAGAGGGCAGGGAATCCTTCTGCTCTCCACCTGGGCATAAGTTCTTTCATTCTTAAGGACATGTGTGCAGATATACACACACACACGTGTGTGTGCTTTCAGATAACAGATGCTCAAATGCAAATGGGAGAGGTCAGTATTTTGCACAGAGGCAAATTCTAGGAATGAAAATCCCCTGAAGAAGCAGCTGTATGTGGAGCACCACAGTCTCACCCTGCTTTGACTCGCAACCGTGAAAGATCAGCTCATATGTGACATCTCAGCATAAGCAGCAGTCAGGGCCTGTGACCTTCTCCATCCAGTGCTTACCTCTTTATGGAGGAGTAGTACTGGTCAATGAAGTCCTTAGCCAAGAGGAGCACCTCCTCTTTTGTCCTGGTATCTTCTGACTTGCGGACATGCTGGCTAGGGGTCATTACTGAGCCCATGCAGATCTGCTCGGTGCATGCCGTGGTCTGATGAGACAGAAGGAGACAAGTGTGTCTTGGGTTACTGCAGCACTTTTGTTACATGACCTGGGCTGAGGGAAGTCAACAATTAGCTATGCAGAGGTAGGTGGCATCTTTGACAAACAGGGACATTTGTTTTCACACCTATCAGTAACGTTGTGTAAGACAGCTCAAGCATGTGCAGTCATCTCCTGTCCCACCTGATACGGACAATTGGGGATCACTAGATTCTTGCCCCAGACTGGCATAAAGTCATATGTTTTCCTGATTTACCCCAGATGGGCTTCCCTCTCACCCATCTTATTGCACCAGAGGTGAGACAAGAAGACTGACCTGAATTCGTCCAGTTCTGCATTTCCAGGTAAAGCCATCTTGGAAACACTGTGATCCACTCAACTATGCTCAGACAACTTTTGGTCAGCGCTATCAACTCTACTCACCATTGCTGTCTTGAGGTGCAGAGTGTCATGAAGAACGGAGCCTGTCTCCCAGTTCTTGATTTTGACAAACCGTGGGCATTTGGAAGGACTTCCATTCACTGCGTTCTTAGTTGGGGACTGCCGCCCAGATGGTGGTGGCTGGAAAATAGTGAGGACCAGGCACAAGGTTAGTATTCATCAACGAGATACTGGAAAGAGGCCACAATGACAAGCAGTGTCTTGTATTAATGGATGCCTGTGCTTCAATCTTAGTGATAACATAGAGAGAGACAAGGTATACAAGATATATGATCCAAATATTGGCAGTGTTTGGGATGCTACAATGGAGGAACTAAATCTCAGTGCAACTGAGAAGTCATCTCTGTTTACAGAACAGCCAAACCTGTAGAAGAGGAGTTAAAAAACAGAGACAGAAGTGACTTAGGAAAAAATTGTGTTCACATTTCCCAGGGGAAGACTTACCTCTCTAAAATACATTAAATGTTTCCTTTTAAGGAGTATCATCTGCTCAGGTTTTACACATGCCAAGCTCTGCCTCACTCATACGAGCACTGTGAGATAGAGCTAATAGTTCCTCTGAGCAAGCCAAAGGCACATCTCATTTGATATCAGTGCTGGAAGATTGTAGCAATAAGGATGGATAAATTATGCAAGTGGGAGGGCTGCTGAATTATGCGAAGTTGGGTTACTTCAGTCTCAGCTCTGAATCTCCAGCCCTCCCTCCAGCACACTCTGCGCCAGGGTGTGCTCCTCCAGCACATCTCGAGTTACAATCCAATGTAAGGAAGAGCCGCAGACAGCAGAGAGCTTGTAATGAGAAGAGCTGGCTGCAAGTGCTTGTATTTGCACATGTTTTCACAGCTAATATCTAGTATTTCTACTGTGACCCTTATTAACCCAAGCACTTCAAATCTTAAAGAGTAATCCGTGTATGCCAGTGTATCATGGGACAGTGAGATCTGCAATGGCCCTGGAAAGCAGAGACATTTTTTCTAGGAAACAGATCTTACAGTAGTATTTAATTCGGTCACTTCAGCCATAATGGTGTTGCTGCAGGTTACAAGGGGAGACCTGATCCCACTCCAGAGTGCCCTGTCAAAACCTGATTATATTTGGCACCACTTAAAGGCTTGCGTCTCTGCAACGTAGACCTGGGCTTGGACT
The DNA here is from genome assembly GCF_003259725.1 of Athene cunicularia. NCBI lineage: Eukaryota > Metazoa > Chordata > Aves > Strigiformes > Strigidae > Athene > Athene cunicularia. The sequence goes on along the minus strand of NW_020799121.1, from coordinate 1,925,314 downwards.
GAGTTTGATCCTACATGGATCCTGTAGCTTGTGTCCCTTTCTAATACATCTGCAAGGTATTTTAAAGACAGTACTGCCTTCAGCAGAGCTGTGCAGTCTCACTCTCCTTTTTGGTGTTTCTGGGCTTGTGTCACCGTTGCAGCTCATGGACTAGCAGCAATAGTACAAATCCAGCACTACAGCCTGAAGGACCAACTGAAATAGAGCTGGCACTCCGTGGAAGAAGCTCTTGTTTCAGAACAAGCACTTTTGCTGATGAGCAAACACAGAAGGGAAAGCAACAGGGGTCACAGAATGACAAAAGCACATGAGGCTCCAGATCTAACTTGTTCTTACTTTGCCAGACAAAGGATTGCTTTACTTTCCCGAAGCAGAGAGATTGATGCCTACTTGTGAGACTGATGCCTGAGCTGAGCAGACACCACTGCATTGCCCTGGTGGCAATGTTGGCCATATTTTTTGCGCAGTCCTTGTTTTCACCATATGCTCCACACTCTTTTCTCCTGGAAAACAGGGATTTTGTTGTCAAGCAGCCTGAGGCTCACAGTGTAATACCATACACTGAAAGTATATGCTGGGAGCAAGACGCAGAGGATGGAGGGGAAGGGAGAGCTTTACACCCTGACCCCTTGGTAGGACCCTCTTTGGTCCTCGAGGTTTTTGGAAGCTGCTCTCTGCACGCCCTCAGGCTATGCTGTCACCGTCTTTGTGACATTCCTCATGTCACAAATCCTGTGATCTTCCTATGGAGCATTTTAAAGTCCTAGACCCTGAAGCCAGATGACCACACAGTGGATCTCAGCTTCCCGTTTCCATGTTGCAGAAAACAAATATAAGGCTTCATACAGAGCCCAAAACCAGCAGTAAATAAAAAGAACATCCTCAATGTAGTCCTGGAAAAATGCTGGGTTTTGGTTAATTTTTTTCAGTTTTGGGGAATCTGACACAAATTATGGCAGTGGCAGTTCCTGGTAAATTTTTTGGTGCTTGTTTTACTTTTTAAAGAGAATTAAACTATTCCTGAGCCACTAACAGCATGCTGTGCTCTCTGAATCAACCTGGGCCACCCTTAGGACCAAGGGGGATAATCTGCCACCTCCCTTCTGAGCATGATTGTTCAGAGCAGCTCTATAAGATTGGTAAAACATAGCTTAAAACTACTGCTGAAAAATGCAAACAAAAGCAATCCTCACCTGTACCTCCACCTGCCAGACAGAAATCAGATGTACCAAGCAGAAACTGGTGGCTGCATCCAGCACCACTTTTTTATTTTGCGTTAGTTTTGATTTGCTGACAGGGTTCCAGTGCAGCTTAGAGGATGTGCTGATAAACACAGCAGGTACGGCCCAAGAGCGTGTGATGAACCCAGATGTAGCAATGACCCCACTGCTGGAGCGAGCAAGCTCACGGTCCAAGCTGGTGGACGTCAGATGCTTAACATCTGCCTATAGATGTTCAACCTTAAAATTCTCCCTCAAAGCTGCTCCACTTCCTTTTTGTCTTTTCCCTGCAGGAACTGGCAAAGTTTGAATCTTTGCTGAAGGAGGGCCATGGTGCAGAGGCATGCCGAATCCCTGGGCTGCCAGCCGGGCTGGAGCAGCCGAGGTGACACCACCTCCAAGAAGCAGAGGTGCCAGGTCTGGCAACTACACCACAGAGCAGCTGTGGAGAGAGTGACACCCAGAAGAGACTGGGAAATAACTCTGTGTGTGTGCGTGTATGCCTTCTCTGCATGGCAAAGCTGGAGCCAAATATTACCCCTGGTTCTGTCAGGGTGTTTGTGTGAGATCCTTTCATGTTTTAATTAGGCAGCTGTGATATTAGTGACTCAAGAGTGGGACAAACGGAGAGACTAACGTAGCAGTCGTAGCAGTAGGGGTACACATGCATTATGCAAACATCTTTTACAAGGGAGTGTGTTGGCACTTATCGTCAGCGTGCAGCTTGCAAGCTGTCTCCAGCTCTTACAGATGCAGGGGAGAAATACACCCAGCCCCGGGCGCTTCTTGGGGCCAGAACGGCAGGGAGGAGCTCATTTTTGCAGATCCGAGTGGGCTCTATATGTCCTCAGCCTTCCTCCCGAGACCCATCTCGGCTCTGGGAGTCCCAGCGGCGATGGCACTTATTGTGCTGCTGAAACGCATTGACTGTGGGTGGACGAGGTCTGCAGCATTAGCCCAGGTAAGAGATATACGGACATATACTGGCATGCAGACATTTCCTTCCAGACTGCATTAAATCCGCTAGCTGAAAGCGTGGTTTTCGCTTTTATAAAGTTGTAAATCATCCTTACAAGTGTGGAGCTGATATGACTCCATTCCTCTGCTAGCTACATGGGCATACAGCACCCCCCCTCCCCGGTTACCCTGGAGTTCCTAACAAATCAATCTGTACAGACCGAAATACGACTCATGCAGGACCTAGGCTGGTGCAAATCACACCATTTTCCCATCGGTCTGGTTTAGAGCTGGGGGATTGGGCTCCTGGGAAACAAGCAAAACACACTGCCTGATTTCACAAAAAAAAAGAGATAGAGATTGGTGCCCAATGGGTCTTTCAGCACCTTATTACGAGCCTCAGTGAGCATTCCCCACCTGGCCAAGTGAATCCATCAAATCCTGCTTTAAAGAACAACGTGTATAAAAAGCTCACACTTGGCTTGACTTGCCCCTACGTTAACAGTATTTATTGCAGCTTGCAAGAAGTTCAGTTGCCTTGACCGCCTGTAGCCCGCAAGAATGACTGCAGGGAGCGGGGGGGAAAAACCAGACTGCCTCCAGAAGAGCAGGCATACTGATCTGGGGATAAGAAGGATAAAAAGAAAGCTGTACATCTAGTGAAAAAAAAATAAAAAAATTAAAGAGTTTAATAGCAGCTTAAGACTGAGGGTTTTGTCAGCCCTAACACGGAGAGCAATTACCTCTGAACTATAAGGTTATAAAGTGCTTATAGTAACAGACATGTACATGCAAGGAGCTTAAGAATGGAGGCAGAAAGATGGTGTCTTTCCACAGCTGGAGCAAAGGGACCAGAGCAGTGACCTGTCCTTGGGTGAGATGGGCTCGTGATACCTGCCATAGTGCATTAACCACACGGCGGGACATGGGGCTGCCCAGGGATGTTTCTCCAGCAGCTGAATAAAGTGTGTTCCAGGTCTCAGATGCACCCATTTGTGTGTGCCAACGGATGACCATACCCACTGTATGGTTGTCTGTGATGCTGGGAGACCTGACCACAATCCTGAGCTGCAGGCAGGCGAGGGGAGCATGGAAATCGCTCCCAACGGCACCTAAGCACCTGACCAGGTTGGTTAAAACCATGCAGCAAGTCTGGCATGGTCAGGAGCACCTCAGCCACCCTGCGTGTGCATCAGCACCCGCACAGCGGGCCCATGAGCCTCCAACACTGTGTGTGCTGCAAAAGTGCGTGTGACCATCATTCCTCTCCGGAGTCCCAGGAGAAGCAGCAGGGCTCCCGGCACAGGGCACAGGCTGAGTTAAAGCACCGCAGCCAAGACCATGTCACCTCCATGGGCATGAAGGGACCATGTCACCTCATGTGACCTCACGCCCTGATTCTGAGTTTGCATCTGGCAAAGTTCCTGTGAAATGGGAAGACATCCACTGGCAAAGCCATAGCCTGGGAGGTGCTGCTGGTCACTGCTGGGTATCAAGGCCAGGCTCAACACCCAGGTGCCAACCACACCACGAGTGGCACGCAACCTGTGGTGGGCTGCACGTGGCATGGCAGCAAGTAACATTGCATTGCAGCTCATAGGAGCTGGGAAGAGGCATCAGCCAGAGGTATCTGCTGAGGACATTTCTGAGCTGAGGAAACACTGTTTTTCTCAGAAGTCTCCATGTAACCACTAAATCACTTTTCTCCCCTCCCTTGGAAAACAATACTTACTACGTCACCCTGAGAAATATGATGGGGCAAAGGACACCAAATGGCCCCCAGACTGGTCCCCCATGTCCTGCCCTGCTGCTGGTTAATCCCATCAGGAAGACACATTTGCCCAAACAGGCGTGGCAGTGCTCACGCACGTCATGTTTTCTCTGAGGTGATCTTTCTGGCCTGGCAGGGCCTGCCTTACGTCTCTGCTTTGATACAAGCGTGGAGTTAATCCACTTTTGGCAAAGAAGCCTGAGAATTTATATCCTTGGAATGTGAGGAGATGAAAAGGCACCGTACAACATAATATCTGAAGTGCTCTATTGAATTACCATCCTATGAATCAAAATGACTTTAACGATGCAATTGGCTTTTTGCCACAAAAAGAGACAACACTGCCAAGGGAAGTTTCAGAGTCCTGGTCCCTGGCTGCACTCCCATCCCACTCTGCCTCCTGGGATGAAGAACATCATCCTCCAGTGACCTATGCCCTGCCCGAACCACGGAAAATTCAGCTTTTGGATCAAACGGGCTCTATGCCCCATCAACTCCAGCTCTTGAGATCAGAGGTTTTCAGGGTAATGCATGTGGTCCTTGCAGGTTCCCTGTGGTGTGAGAGCCCACCAGGATGGGTCATGTACTCCCAAACCTCCTTCCCACCCAAAGCAGCTGAAGCCATGGGCTCTTACCTGCTCCGCTTCAGAGTAGGGGTTGTTCAGGACCACAGGCACGTTGCTCTTCCCCCACAGGTCACCGAAGACACGGTCGTTCTCCATCCGAGCCGGTAAGGCTTTCTGTGGCTTGTTTTCCCCTTCCCTGAAACTGAAAGTTTAAAAACCATTTGGGTCAGCAAGCTGGAGGGTGACTGGGTGCTGGGACCGTGAGGCCAGGTCAGGACCTGGAGTGATGGCTCAGGACCAGCTCCAGCTGCTTCCCACAGGAGTGAAAACTGCAGGAGGGGAGGAAACGCTCTGCCTCAGCCGAGGCAATGAATCATTGTGGTGAGGGCAACTCAAACACAATAGAAATTTCGCTGCATGGGCAAGCACAGTGCCTACAAAACAACAGGAAACCCCTGCCCCGATGCTGGCTCTAGCAGGGTTACACACCAGACCCTCTGCACCCTGCAAACCAAGCTGGAGCCCTGCAAAAGCCAGCATGGAGCTGGGGAAAGGAGAGACACACACACCTCCAGCTGCAAAACCTCATAGCAAAACCAGCTGGGTCTGCCGAGCAGTATGATGTTTATGAGCAGAGGAGAGGGAAGAAAACCAAGAAAAAATAGGTGGCTCCCAGGAGGAAGAGACAGCTCTCTCTCCTTTTCCTGACCTTTACAAATGCTGCAAATGCCAGTGAATGTAAGTGATTTTACTCAAGTAAAGTGATGGATTGCCTCCATGGAGCTGAGGACACTGGTAATGCTGTGGGACTGAGGATGTCCCCAGCACTGGCTGCCCTGGCCTGTGCAGTGAGACTGGTGTAACTCACAGCGCACAGTCTACCGCACACGCTTTGCCTGGGGAACGTGCTGTGGGATGTCAGTGAGGCTGTTAAATGCCATCCAAGCAGGTGATGGAAAACCACTGCCATATGAGCCCTCACGAAGGAGAAAAACAAATGGGGTTTAGAGACGTGATATTCAGGGAAGGCAGGCTGCAGCATCCGCGCCGAAGGCACCAACCGCCCTGGTGAGTCCACACGTGGGAAGAAGCTCTGTGGGTTGGGCTACATGGGGCCATGGGACAGGATGGGCACAGCCCTGCGGCTTGCAGCCACGCTGCCTTCACCCTGGCTCAGCAGACCATCAAGGTAATGTACTCTGGCAATTGTTTTGCTCCTGCTGTCAGTTCTTAAAAGTCTTCCAGATGCCCACTGAAGTCAGTAATGAGCCTTCCCATTAATGATGGTGGGCTTTGGGCACTGACCAAAGTAGGACACTTGCACTCAGGACATAATTCACACCAGCACGGTGCTCTTGACACTGTCTCTGGAAGTCACATACATACAAATTCAGTTTCACAGTCTTCATCTCCTCCCAGCTCATATCTTTAGGTACAGTTTAAGGAAAATACTTCACTTAAAGATGATCTCCCTGTGCTCTAAGTTTCCTGTAATTTTTCTGCCTTTACAGAAAAGTGTTCAGCTGCCAAAATATTACAGTAGGCTCCTGGACACCTTCCAAACATTGGCTGCCCTATGGTGAAAGTGGCCAGCTTGGTGCAAGCAAAGAGGTACAGGTGTCATAGGGGCAGTTTTTACTGGGTTTTCTATACCCCCACCAGGAAAAGAAAGCTGTTCTTTTGTGACTTGGCTCCTGTGAGTATGTGAAAGGGTTTCAGTAAGATAAAACACCAGAAACCCCACCCGCTGCACCACACCACAAAGCCACAGCCAAAGATAACAGGTCCTGGCTCTCTGCTACACGGTGGCAGTGCTGCCAGGAGCACTCAGCAGCCACACAGCTCCCACGGCTGGAGACAGCCATGAAGCACACAGTACCCTCTGCCCTCTACCAGCCCATCTAAAGGCGAAGCTTAGGGTCTTTTGACACATCCAGCCTATCTCCATCAAGAGAATTCCCAACAGTAAGACAGAGAATTAGCAGGTTGAAAATTCGGCAAATCTGGCTCTTCCCTCTAAGTCAAAGCCAGCTATTGAACAGATCTGTCCTCTTGCCCTGAGCCCTGTCACATCACAGAGAATTGAGGTAGGTCAACACAGAGTCACTGAAATGATGGGCATACATCTCTTGTAGCTGATGATCCCCTATATGCTGCTCTCTATAACTGGCCCAAAATCAAGACACAACCACTAAATCCATAAGGTGATGGAAGAAATCCCTTGGCTTTACTGGTGCCTGGGACTTAGCAGCAGGAATCTGCCTCCTGGGGGACCACGGTGCCGCCCCAGGGGGACAGACGTTTCCTCTATGCAGACAGGAGAGGCTTGGTCAGACAGACCCCAGTGTGCCAGATATCCCACAGGCACCTCCAAAATGACACTGATCATATGCCTGCAGGCGCCTGGCATGACCTGTTGTTTCCAGGAAGGTGTTTGCAAGCTCATCTAAACGGGTGTCTGCCGGCACGAGGAAGCCTCGGAGAAGGATCCATCAATCGGCAGCAGCAGCAGCCAGAGGTCTTGGCCGGGAGGCTGCATGTGTAATCTCAATGTCTGCACACCAGCAAAGCCATAAATTCTGGTACCTGTGCCAACAGCATGGAAAAAGACCAGATGCTTGAATTAAGTCATCGCTGTAGTTGTCTATTTTGTGTATTGCAAGTATTGCTGGAGCAGGGCCCTATCCCATTCACTGGCCTCGAGCATCACCCGACAGCAAGATGCACCGTCCTGAGGAGCAGTGAAGCCCAGGTGGCATTAAGGGTTGGATGCTCAGGAGCAAATGCTCCACCTCCCATTGCATGTTTGCAGCTGGGGCAGAAACAGGTTGCATATTTCTATTCCTGAAGGACTTATGGCTGCATGAAGAAGGCAGCGAGGTGCTGACCTCACCTTTAGTCTCTGCTATAAAAGCACAGTCAAGCGTAGCTGCGACAAAGCCATTAGACTGAACTCATGGCTGTATCTCTCGCCTCTCACTGGTGTTGCACTGCGGTTCGCTCAGTGTTGGGCGACGGGTCTGTCCCTCTCAGGGCTGCGGGTGCATGCACTGGCACTGAGCTAGCGCAGACCTCCGCTGCATGAGCCTGACCAAAAGCATCCGGCTCTGTCTTTCGGAGAGAGACAGGGAGAGAGAAAAGCCCATTCAGAGCAGCCACAGCCTCACCCCAGATGAGGGGAAAAATAAAAATAAATCAATTGCTTCATTTTACAAATATTTCCTGCCCATTTCTTATAATTGCCTTGTTTGCGAGCTCAGACCAGAACAGGGTCTTTTTGGTCAGTTGTTTTCCTCTCTTGACTTGGCTTCCCCAGCCCCCAGCACAGAGGCGAGGTGACCTGCCACATTCATACAAGGATGCCACTCACACACTCAAGGAGACTGGCAGGATGGCCAAAACACTGTGCCCAGATAATGTTTCCAAAAGCACTTTAGCAATGGGAGAGCTCAAAGGGCCATTCTCTTGGGTTCCCAGTGGGTGACAGGGAGGGTGCAGATCCCCGAGAGGTGTGTCGAGGCAGCCAGGTTGGGCACCTCCAGGGAACTGCCATGGAGCGGCCCCATCTGCAGCTACGCAGGGGAGAGAAGAACTTGCCCTCAGCTCCCAGCAGCCTTTGGAGAAATCCTCCCCGACTCACCATCAGTCCTGACCTGGTAGCTGTGGGGCAATGAACAAGATTTTTAGAAGCACCACTTTAGATTAGTGTCTTTGAGGCACTGGAAGCAATGCTGAAGATCTGTTCTTAGAGACACTTGTTTGGCTGAACTCTCCCAAAGGCCAGATCCAGGATTCAAAGATTTCCCTCAGACCTGGTCCTGCTGCCGGATTTATTAAACACTAAGAATAGTGATCTCTTGGGTCCAGAGCAAGTTTTTGGGAAGGGACCCCATTTGAGGTTGTCTTTTGTTCTGAAAGCAAAATTTGTTACTTAAAAAAAGAAAGAGGAATCCTGCCCTCCCCCACTGGTGCAAAGGCAGAGCCTTGGATGATGCCTCACCTCGGAAAGAGCATCTGGCTGTTTGGAGAAATGAGAGGCACCACTGCTTTCTTTTGACTAATTTGATGATGTTGCAATGCTCAGAGTGATGAAGCAGAAAGGAAGTTGCTGAGACAGCCCTTTGAGAAATTTCTCCAAAGCTTTTCCAAAAAGAATTAAAAAAAAAAAAAAAGAGCAAAAAGAAAGTTTGTTGCTTTGCCCCTTTGATTTTAGTTGGCAGACGAATCTCTCTGATTTCCCAGGCAGAGATGAGAGATACCACCAGCTGCTGCAATCGCCAGGGGCCAATTCGGATGAACCAATAAGGATGCCAATGTCCACACTCCTGCTGATAGCAGCACCCCGTGCTGTGACCACGAGGGATGGACTCCTTCCAGGCCCTTGTCCCGCTGGCTGAAAACTCTGCACTCGAGCTTGGGACTGCATGGGAAGCTCACACAGCACACCTCGCTTGCTCTGAGCTTTGGGAGAGAAATACCTTCTTTTTACTTCCCCTTTCCTGGTGTGTCCTCGGAGATGGCTGCAAAGCTCCACTGAGCATTGCTCCTCCTTCCAGTGCTAGAGGCCGGGGTAAATGGGTCTTGCTTCATGTTTTTTTTTGCCCCATGGAAAATCATACTCCAGAGGGCATTGCATCCTCAGAAGTCAATATTTCCTTGCTAACATGCTCCTGGGGCAGGTCACAGTCTGCAGTGTTGTGCTGGCTGCAGACCCCTCACCTCTGGGATTAAAGCAAGGTCTGGCACAACAGCGTGAGCTTGAGGGAGCAGCAGGAGAAGGGATCGGGCAGGTGCTGGGATTTGCAGGGTGCAGGGGATGGAGCAGAGCTCAGGAAGGAAGCTGGAATGTTGGAAGCAGAAGGAATAATGCCAAAAGGTGGGATGCATGCTCTGGAGAGGCAGCATGGCAGTTGCAGCTCTCTGGAGAGGCAACAGGCAATTGCAGAGTAATCAAAGCGAGAAACCACTTCCTAAATGAGAAAGGAGAGCTTGAACAGCACCAAAGGAAGAGGACAAATGTCTCACTGACAAGCACGTGGCATGGCTTGAAGAAGGTCTTACGCTCTCAGAAGGCGAAAGCATCTCTGGGCTGTGCCCAGTGCAGGGATTAGGGACTAATGAGCCAAGCAAGCTGCTCAGAGGCCTATGAAATATGAGACCAGTAAATGTTGTTGAGGAGGTTTTGACAGATAAAGACCTGAGAACAGATCCAAGTGATCCCAAAGTCCCATTGGCATTGTTCAAGATTCAGCCAGCATCAGATGCAACCTGCAGCTACCACACTTGCCCCTTCCCAGCCATGTCCAAAGAGCACCCAGGGGATTTCAGCCTTCACATTTTATTTAGAGGCCAAACGCAGTTCAGGTCTGCCGGGAGAGCTCAAGGTCATGGGTTGTATGTGGGTCATGGGTTTGTCTGCTGGGACCATGTACAAGAATGGCCATCCCATGGAATGCAAGAAGCAGCACCAGCACAGGGGGCTGAGCGGGTAAAGGGTCCTTCAGAGACTGGTCCAAGAGGGCTCCACGGGGGTATATTTGTATGGAATATGCTGTTTGCAGCCACAAAATCCCTCTCTGGATTAGACTGATGTAGTCAGAGGGACGAAGAAGAAGAATCCGCCGAGATAGACAGGAAGGGTTCTTCACTGCCAAAGCTTCCTACTTCACCATTTTACAGAATGGCAATAACATGATAGTTTCAGGGAACCTTTTCATTTTAGAGGTTTTAAAGTTTCATGTCCAAGTACAGAATAATGAAGACATCAGAAATGCAAATGAAATGTTTCGAGCAACACAAAGAGATTTTGGCGGCGGCAAAGGAGGTGGGAGGAAGAGAATTTTCTCTTCGAGAACTGCAAAATTATGGGGTTTGTTCCAATGCAGGATGGTGCCTGAAACGTTGAAACCCTTCATAAACAGAATTCCTGCTCTCAGCACACTCCTCCCTCCCAGGGCTGCTGATGCTGCTTTTTGGACCGAAACTGCCATGTTTCCATCATGCTGTTCATGTTATGGAATAGACCCGAGAAGAAAAATAAATACTGGCAACTCGGTGAGGGGGGAGAGGGAGGGAAGATGGGACATGACAATCTCCCTAGAGCTCAGAGGGAAAAACAGACCTAGGTTAGCTGGCAGTGAGTGAATCAAACTCTATTTTTGTTTTCTAGCCCACGGTGAGCCTCATGGCAGAAATGCCAGCTCTCATCATACCTTGCGCCCCACTTCCATGCTCTCTTTCATGATCGACTTCATCGCAGATGGCTTGAGCCAAGTAGCAGACATTCAGCCGTGGTCACAGCCCATCCCGCAGGCACACACCATAGACCCAGGGAACCTTACAGCTGGAAATCAGCAGGGAGCAAAAGCCAGGTCATTGCAGGGACAACTCCCCTGGGGAGTGCAGACCATGGGTGCAGGGGATGGAGATGAACTGATTTTTTTCCCCCCAATGCAAAGTTCACAGTTTCCAGTTTTCCTTAGAACTAACATTAGAGACATGGGCTGGAAGCCCAAAGTATCAGATGTAATTTGAATCGCTTTTGGCAAAGCCCACCTTGAACAAGAAGTGTTTGGCTCCTTGTGAATAACCTCAAACTTGTACCATTCCTTTCTGCCCTAGGAAAGCTGTCACAGCTCTGTGAGCTGGACTGGCTTTGACAAAGTGCTGCAGGCTGTGAAGGTCAGCACCAGGTGAAGATGGAGACAGAATAGGATTCGCCCCAAGATCAGCCTCCAGCTGGATTGATGGTCAAGTGGTCCAGGCTGTAGGTGTCAAGATCAACCTTGAGTGAGGTTTTGCACCCTCCTGGTGCCTAGGAAGAGCTCTATTCCTATTTTGACTAATTCTGGCTTTGCTTGCTCCCCTCCTAGCCTGGAGAAGTCACAACCTACAGCATGAGAGCTGCATCAATCTGATAAGGCTTGCTTATTTTTTTTGGCATTTCTTTGGCACTGACCAACACACTCTCTCCAGTTATCCACTCCCCATTGTTCCCTGACCTTTCTGCACTTCTCCTATGGACCAAGAAATCTCTCATTGTAGAAGACCTTCATGATGCCCCAGCTCTGTCTGAGACCAAGCTGAGGAGATGAATCATCTCCAGCCTGTCTCAGGAGTGGGAGGAGAGGCAGCTGAGAAATGCCCTTTACCCTGCAGAGCGGCTCTCAACAAGTTTTCCCTGCAGTATATTTCCTTTCCCACTCCTCTGCTCGAGCTCGGCTCTTCTTGTTCATACAGAGTCCTACCACAAGAGCGAGGTGGCAGCTTTTTCATCAAGCAGAAGATTGAAGACTAATTTTGACTGAAAAGTGGATTTTCAGTCCCAAGGCACATAGATTACGTAGACTATTTTTTTAAAGGGTATTAAAAAATAATGTGAGTGGAGTTTTGGTGAAGTACGCACCAGCTAATGTTCTTGCTGGTTCAAGGTCCTTCAGTTTAAGTGAATTCAAAGTGTTTCAGTTTAATCTCTCTCTGAGTAGAAGAGACTCCTCAAACAAACGCCACGTTTTTCATCCCTCCCTCTAGCTCAATTTCCTCAGAGACCCTGTAGCTGGTGAGACAGGATGGAGACAGTGGGGGACACAGTTTAAAAGGTGAAGCTGTACCTTGTATCAGGGTTTGGGATTGTGTCCTCTGGGGGTTTTGCTGAGCTATGACCCCAGGTCCACTGCAGCAGTGTTAGCAAAAACAGAGGGACAGAGGGGATTTTTAAGCACCCTGCACATTTTATTGGACCTGCAGTCAAGCACAACCCTTTCAAGGTCTCAGTTCTTTGGTTGCTTATATCAGGTTCCACCAAGGATGGGTTGGTGCTGGATTAAAGGACATGCAGCAGGTAGGAAGGCACACAGCCCTCAGCCTTCAAGAGAGGGTTCTGGGCTTGGGGGTTAAATTGCCTCCTATTGGACAGCCAGAGACCAAACCCAACATTTTCCAAAGCAGCCAAAGGTGTGAGACCCGGGGATATGTGTGGTGGGGAGGGGATGGAAAGGAAGGGAAGGCTGTCCCCAAGTGTGCCTTGTCCCACCGCTCTTCCCCAGACGTCTGCACCCACCATCAGTGCCAAGCTGAGCGGATATTTTTTTCTCTGACTCAGTGTGACCACCCTAACGGGCTTTGTGTAACTGTGACCTCCACAGAAAAAATGCATAATTTGGGAGAGAGCAGAAATGATGGTGCAAAACCAACCAAAAATGAAAAAAAAAGAAAATGGAAAACACACATGGGTGTTGGTTTGTGATGGGAGTGATCAGGAGCTCAGCCTGGGGTCTGCTGCCGAGCCGGGCAGGGAACCCACCACAGAGATCCCGCTGCTCTGCAGCCAACAGCTCTGCCTTTACCCTGTCATTGCTTCTGATTAAAAAAAAAAAAAAAAAATCACAACATTTTTTTTCCTCTTCCCTAAGGAAGTAGGTGCAGCAAGGGAACTTGAAGTCACATATCCCTCTGTCACTGAACTGAGATCAGCAGCTTCAGCGAACCCTCCTGAAAAAGCCTCCTGGCTGTTACAGCCAGTCAATAACTGAGGGCAGCCACAACCTGCTGCGGCACTTGACACTGCTAAAATCCATTCAGGGACTTGGGAAAAGGCACCAGGAAAAGGCAACCTATCATTGCTAATAAATGGCCAGGAGGCAAGAGAGCTGGTACCCAAAAATATAGCTACTAACAACATTTTTGCAAAGTGTGAAGGGCCACAGGGAGCAGCTTCAGCTCCAGAGAGATGGTCTGTATTTGGGGAAATGCCAAGGAAGGTCAGGAGGGCAACACCATGAGCATGGCCCCTTGCAGCAGCAGATACCAGAAATGAAGCAATTCCACCCACATGATGGGACTTCACCCTCCTCAACAGGCCACAGGGCAAGCATATATATGTCCCCACCCTTGTTATATATGCATACACACACTGAAATTATCAGCTTGATCTAGAAGGAGCAGAGGGGATGAGCAGGCAGCTCTGCTGCTGCGTTTCAACAAGGGATGGCCATTTCTGAGCTCTCGACAGGAAATATTTCCTCCTGTTCCCAGAAGACAGGAGCACCCAAGACAGGTCCTGCTGCTCTTGCACAGAGGTTCAGCTGGAGCTGGACTGGGGGTCCTCTTTCCCCTCCCCAAGCCAGAGCCTGACTGCCAAAAGCACAGAAGGTTTTGAAACTCATTTCTCCTGGGAAGCATCATTCTCTGCCAGTCTGACCTTCCTTCTCTCTCTCCGGCAGTTAATCAATAGCAGATTTCAACTGGAGAGCTCTAAAGCAGGATAGCAAGGACAGACAATACCATGAATCTTATCCGGTAGGTGGGGAAACTGAGGCACTGGATTTTATTTAAACTTAAATGAAATCAAGAACACGGAACAGAAAAATCCCAACCCAGCCCGTAAGCCACCTCTTCACATAGCTCAGCTGAGACACTACACCTGCTGTCTACCCAATTTCCCACACTTACATCTTCCTCCCTTTCTTCCACCATCTACTACCAGTTTTTCATGACTTCTCTCTTTCCCCAATGATCTGCTTCCCCTTTTGTTTCCATCCCTTTCCCTCCATCTCCACCCTGCTGCGTCAGACAGCAGCCATTTCTGGAGAGGTGCTCACCAACGCCCAAACCAGCCACGTCAGGTAGTCAAAACCAGCACATTTCACCAAATGTAAAAAATGTATTTAGGGACCTACCAGTCCACCTGGACTTCTATATCTCTTGTCTCTACCTTGGAGGGTGCATCTCCATCGCTGTCCTTACTGCTGCTCTTCAGGAGATCCAGGACAGGTTCGATTTCTTTGAGCAGTTCATTGTCTTCCACGCCACCATTGAGGCAAGGATGACCACAAGCACCTTCCTTCCCCTTCCCCTTCCCAGCATCCTGCCCTTTGCTGCTGGTAATGACGCCGTTAACATGGACCATCGGCTCCATCTCCCGCCTGATCTCTCTTGTCCACAGGGAGCCCATGGTGCGGTCGGCTGCTGGCAGCAGCTGCTCTTTGCCGTGCAGGCTTGGGTTGGACAAGTCAACCGCCTTCGGAGTTGGGCAGAGGGGTCTGGTGACACGGATGGTTTTTGGTGTCCCGTCACCTGCAAAAGTGGTCTCCAGGTGAGTGGTGAAGCCCTCAGGGCCCCGCAGGATGAGGACCACGTAGGTCTCAGAGGCGATGCTTCTCAGTATCTCCAGCGCGGTCTCATAGCTCATGTCCACCAGGGGCCTGCCATTGACAGCTAAAATGATGTCCCCAGCCTGGATGAGGCCACTCTGCTCTGCAGCCCCTCCCCGGATCAAGTCCGAGATGATGACGGGCGGCTTGCTGACGCGCTCCTTCACCAGGAATCCGAGGCCGCCCACCTTGCGCTTGAAGAGCCTCACTGAGATGACGTTGGGCTGTATCTGATGCACGCTGAACACATTCTCTTCCATGGCAGCCCCTCTCTTCGAACCTGCAGACCAGGACCTTGACACTCGCTGAGTGCAGAGAAATTTGCTGTCTGAGATGCTTATCCACGCAGGGGTGGGGAAGGGGCAACTCTTTGGCTTTTAAGCAACTGGCCTCACTGGGAAACTCCTCTGGGCTTTGGCTGCAGGCTGGCTTTCTGCAGCATACTCACTGCCACCTCTCTCTGAAATGCAGCCCGTGGAAAGCAGGGTGTATCACTGGCGGAAAGCAAGGCTAGGGGCAGGGCAGGCAGGGTGGGCAGGGCAGGCAGGGCTGGGCATCGAGCAGCGGAGCAGGAGCTGGAGGGGGCAACATGTCAGATTCCAGTCAGCCTCTGGTCCTGAGCTGGGCAGAGGCAGGGACGCAGCCCGCTCGCTTCACCAACATCCCTGCAAACAGTCTACAAGCCTCTTTATCTAGAAAGGAGGACAAAAAAAAACAAAAGAAAAAGAAAAGTGAGATAGGGCAGGCGTCAGCACCAGCTCGGCACGGGGCTCAGCACGCCACAGACACCCACATGCATCAGCCTGTCCCCACAGATGTCATCCCCCGGGCTGCGATTGGGAGACAGGCTGCAGCCTCCCATCACTCTGGGCTTTGTTTCCTCCAACCCCCCTATGAAAATCGGCACCATCTGTTCGGCGGGGACCGGGAAAGCACGAGGGGAGTGGGGGAGACCTGGGAGGGGGCTGCTTGGGAGCCTGGCTTGGACCCTCCCTCCTTTGCCCATGGGTCGCAAACAAAAACCATGCACGTCTGGCAAATGGGTAGAGCCGCATGGAGCTTGGCGGCGATTTCTGCCAGCTGAGGATCTTGACTCCCTGTGTTTTCCGGAGTATCCAACAACCTGATGGTCAAGATGGGTCAGGGTGACCTGACAGGGGAAGTATGTCCCTGCCCAGGATGAAAGCTGTTCCGCAGAGGCTGTCACACCGAGACTGCTTTGATACTTCAGGAGAAAGAGTATCAGCCATAAGTAAAATGAGGCAGTAGAAGAGAACATTCAGCTCCCCGTACCCTGAGTTACAGCAAAGCACTTACAATGGCAAGTGCTTTGAAGCCTGGCTACAGGGATCACAGCCTCAGCCTGGCTCAGCTCCTCCTCTCCCCATATTTCAAGCCTGGCACGGGGATACAGGAGGCAAAGCTAGCACTCCCCCGTGCCCAGTCCTGCCATCCAGTTCCCAAACAAACTGCTTTAGCTGATGGAAAACCATCTAGAGGAGAACATGTAATGAGTTTACCCAGCTCTCAGGGGAACCTCATGCAGCTGGGCATGACTTTCTACAGCCCTCGCATGGCGTGGGGGGCCATGGCTCATTGACTCCTGATGGGACCCTGGTTCTTACATGCCTACGCTTGCGTTTGATAACTTCAGCTCCCAAACTCTCTCCACGTTCCCCTCCCATTTCTTAGATGCTCTGGAGAACATTTCTCTCCCGGACTGTGCCCTGACATTTAGCAGCAAGCTGAAACGTAGATGCCTTGTTTTCTTTTTTAAATCTGAACTTTGAGGAGAGAACAGAGGGCACTAGATCTGCAGGCTGGAGTCACAGACATACCAAGGAAAACACTCTCCTGTCTCTCAAAAGCAGCACATTCTGGGCAGCATTTGCACCTTCAGACACCAAGCACCAAGCCCTCATCTGCCAGAAGCTCCCCCCAGCACCCTAGTTGGAAAAAACAGGGATCTGAGGAGGAAGGCAATGACACCAGCCCCATCATTAACTCACTTGAGCTTTTTAATCCTCATGTGACGAGGGCTGCTGACCCCAGACTGGCTTTTTACAGGCAAGTAAAGAACAAAGCAATTAGAGACCGATAACCCAGCCAATGGATTTAACCCCTATTGCCCTTCTCCCATTACTCAGCCCTGCAGAGCAGTAGCGGCATGCAAAGAGTTAAATGTCACCTGAGTAAGCCGGTGGGGAGTCACCTCCTCAAAGGCTAATTAACCGGGTGACACAAGCCCCACAAGCTGGGTGACTTCCCGCAAATGGCCCTGGCCAGAGGTCACTGGAGCAGGACCTGCGCCAGCCGTGAGGGGTTGTGTCACCTCATGGGGCAGCCGAGCAGGACATCTCCAGATCTCAGGCCACCTGGGGAGGGAACGTCACATATTTGGGGAAGAGGGAGGTAATCAGAGATCTGCTTCTACAGGGAAGGTCCTGTCCCTCTCTGTCCTTTCCAGCTTCTCCATCCCTTCCCCAGCCAGAGCCTGTTTTCACCAGCAGCGCTGGACACAGCAGGACCTTGGCTGAGTCTTCCCCCTCTTTTGCAGGCTCTTTGGTGCCGGTGCCAAACTACAGGACCAGCTTCCTCCTCCCCACCCAGGGTTGGTTTTTTCCTCGTCCTGCTCCCAGCATCCCACCAGCACATTCCCTGCATCCCCCAGCCCCACCATTTGTTCCCCCTGAAAACAAGGTCACCATCACCCTGACGTCTGGGCAAGCCACCGATTCACACAGGACTCATTTCTAGTGTTATTAGCTGATGCCACAAGGATGAACGAGGCTTTGAAGGAAGTGTAAGCACCATGCAAGTGTGGGATTGTCAGCTTCCCTTCAAGGGGACAACCCAGTTATTTTCCCTGGATTTGTCACCAGCTGCGCAGCAATCATGAACTCCTCACAGTCGGTGAAGTCTGTGTTCACATCGTGCCCGTCTCAACGGGGCCAAGGGCCATCTTGGGGACTGGCCAGCACAAGCCCCTGTCACTGCCAGGCATTCCCAGCAGCTCCTACAGGCAGATGCTCAACAGCAGGAGAAGATGATGCCTTTCAGCCCAGCTCAATCCCTGACTGCAGTGCTTCCAGGGAAGTGGGACGATGCTGAGCTCACTGGAAAGGGCCCTCATCCACCCCTAAGAGCTGAGAAACCTTGAAGTGTTTACAGTCCATCATTCTTTTCCCACTCCCAATTTCCAGTTCTTTCCTCCAGAAAGCATATAGCAAAGATTGTATTTTTTTACATATATGCAGCTCCAGCCTGCAAGATCCCAGGGAACAGCATTATTGCTGAGTGCACATTGTTCCGCTTCCCCAAAACCCACCGACACCTCAGCATTCTCTACAAGCAGAAAGAGGAGAAAACAATAGATTATAGCAATATCTAAGCACCCAGCTAGGGTTTTCTCCAAGATAGAGGTGAACACCAGCATGTCCCCTACAAACAAGAGGGTAACTGACTCCTGGACCTTGCACACTCTCATCTGTGGAGTGATCAGCAGATGGTATCTCCCCCCGCCTCAGATGAGGCTCTGCAGCAGCAGCTGAGAACTGGCTGGAACCAGGGAAGGACATTATTTGCCCTTTGAGGACTTTTTTCCCCTCCCTCCAACTCAAGCCTTTTCACTGCTTTTTCTCAGCTGCTCCCCAGAGTAAGAAAGGTCAGAAAACAGCCAGAAATCAGAGGAGCAAGCAAGCAAATTGAAGGCAACCTGTCTCTAAGCCCCTGACACTTCTGATCCTTGGGGAAGAGTCAGACAAACATTTTCATTGAATCATAAAATCATTTAGATTGGAAAATAACCTTAAGATTGTCCAGTCCAACCACCTTCCAGCTTCTTGCACAAACTCAGACTGAGGATGGGAGGGAGAGGGAGAAGTTGAGAGCAGACGTCAGCAGAAGACACCTGGGAGCGCAAGGAAAACTTCCCCATCCACCCAGCATGGGTCAGGGGTACCCCCATGTCCAGCTTCCAGGTTATCCTGGGACATCCGCAGGTCTATTCCCAGAGGGGACACATTTCAGAGGAAACCTGAAGCATTCAACACCATGCAACGTGATGGGGAGACACCAGCTGTTTGCAGTGCGGGTGGCTGAGCTGTGCTCAGCTCTGCCGAGTTCAGTTCTCCCTACAAGCGTCATTAAGAGTCTGATTTACGAAACCAAGAGCAGTAGTACATTTGCCAGGTTGTACATTTAAAGCTACTGGAGGTGTCACATCTGACTCCTTAAAACCAGTGAGCAGGGTTTCACTGGGGTGAGTGCTGCTCAGGTGGAAACACTTATTTCACCCCTGAAAGACAACCAGGAGATGGCCGATGCCATGGGCAAAGCCAAGCTCAGCTCCCTGCCAAGCCACCCTGTTGAATAAACATCCACAGACGGTGCCATCCCACTCCCTGCCTCGGTTTCCCTCCCCTTTCCAAAGCATAAACCCAACTCAAATTACAGAAGAGCAACAAACCCTGCAGAGCTGCAAACTTGTAGCACCCCAGACAAGCGTTACAAAAAGCGTTAGCTCTGATCTCGACACCGATCCACGCTGACATTGCTTGTTCGAAGGCTTTAATCAGCGTAGGGAAGAGCAGCAGAACAGGCTCCCCTACGGCAGCGAGGAAGGCATTCGCTTAACAAACAAGCCCTACAAAAAGCAATAACGAAAAGCTTTTAGAGTCGCCAGATAACATTTCAAGCAACAAACTCCAGCACATATGTTAATTGGATGATTTGATTTAGAAAGCAAAGCGGAGGAGAAATCAGTCTTAGGAGCCTAACACAATCTCTTAACTCTCCCAGTCAGGAGCTGCAGGCTACGGAGTGCTAGGATGTTCCCCACACCACCTCTTTGGCATGGGCACTTGGGTTGCCCTTGCCCTCCCAAATCAATTTTGAGTCTTGCCTTTGCTGCGGTAATGGCTTACATTTTTACATGCCAGATTTAAATGGACACCATTGTCCTATTTAATTAGTTTTCATGGGATTTATAGCATTCAACGAAGAACCCCAGGGCTGATGGATTTATGCCCATTTAATTTTTACGACCCATGGAGCGTCAGTAAATCTGATGAGGAGCAATGGGATGCAACATATGCACAGTTACTGTAAACCTGCGTGTTTGTGCATCTGAAAATGGAGCATTAAAGTGATTCACTGGCAGCCAGCTCGCCCGTGCCAGCAGTTCTGCGCTCAGCTCCCGTTTGGCTCAGACCGTCAGGGTGGTATATCTATGTACATGGTCTTTTGATCCTGAGACTATATAGACAATGTTCCCCCACCTATCTCTAACTATTCACCTCCCACCAACCCTGTCAAAATCTGCCTGGGAAGGAGAGAGCCCTTTTTCCTTCACAGCCAAACAACACACTCTGCTTCTCCCTTTCCATCCCCAGTGCACGAGGCTGGGAAGTGGCTATTTCACCTGGAGCATGACATTTTTTTCACCCCCAATAAACCTTATTTACACACAGGAGTGAATTAAATAAGAGGTACTTTGCCATCTGTACAACACCTTGGTGCCAGTGCCCAGCATTGAGCAATGCTGCAGAGCTGCTGGACCAATCCATGCAGCCATGGGAACCAGTGAGCTTGGGAAGGATGCTGCCGAAGGGATGAAGTGCTGAGGATCTCAGCCCTGGAGACTCCCTCACCTCTCCCACATCAGCAGGGCATGGGCGTTTGCACTGAAAACATGCCTATCACTGGTAAAAGAACAGTTAATAAAATAAATGCTTGCTTTCTGAAACAAATAAATCTATGTCAATTCCCTAAGGGGGTTCATATGTCTCTAATCAAGGGGTTGTTTTCTGGAAAGCAGAGCTACACACATTTCTCACGGCCATATCATTGGGCTAAAGCTGCCCCAAAGCCCCACAACCTGCATATTTATCCAACTCCAGGCACTTGCTTTTGTGTTCATCCCAATCATCCCCTTCTGGGGGATTAAACAGCTGAGGAATGCCTGGTCCTGTTGGCACAAGCAGCCACCAGCACACTTTCTAGGCAGTTGGATTAGATGATCATTGTAGGTCCCTTCCAACTGAAATATTCTATTCTATTCTAGCCAGTGTCCTGCATGCTAACCTCGGAGCAGCAATGCTAGAGGAGGCAGAACTGCACTGAAACTTTGCTGTAATTTAACAAAGTCCCTCATTCCTCTCCCCTTTGCCCCATCCAATACGAGGTGCACCTCTTCAAGCAGACCACAGGCAATACATTTCAATGTTGTCAAGACAACTGTGTTGACAAAATTCCCTTTTTTTTAGATGACAGAGACAAGGTTTTGTTTTAATTTGGAGTTCAAGGCTTAGCATATTTCAGTAACATGCCTGACATTTCTCTTTTACTCTTTCATACAACATTTTATTGGCGCCTGTGGTGTGTGGCTAAAATGGAGTTTAGATAAAACCACCACTATTCATCAATTCCACCACTAACCCCATCTAAAACTGATGTTCTTATTAGGGCTTGGCCCATCTGTAAAACATAAATTTCACCACCTTCTATTTGCCGAGAGGATTGGAATTACACCAGTGACTCCTGTTTGACAAATGGGACCCATGTTAACGCAACACCACTTTGTCCTAAATGACAAAATAGGTAGATAGGAAATAAATGAGAAAATGCCATTTGATGGATGGTCTCAAAATCCAATCACAGGACGAGAGGGGAAACGTGGCTCCATTTAGAAAAAAAAAAAAAGAAAAAGGGAATTTAAAAATCGCAGCATGTTGGTTGGAGCTGTAATACCTCCAGAGCCACCAGCCGGCATCAATAAAGTCAGCGGCAGATCTCTCGGCCCAGAGTTTGTCCAGGAATTAAACTCCCGGCTTGTTTCAGCAGCTCATATTCTCATCCCCTCCTTTGCTGCTGACTCCCCCAAAACCTTCTAGCATAGTGTTAAATTTTCCTACTCTAACAAACCAGTGGGAGAAGTAACCCAATTAGGACACTAAATAGTAATAAACATTATTGTTACCGATTTTCATAAAGAGCAACTCATATCACTACTTAAAAACCTCAGGAAAACATCAGGCTCCTCAGAGCACAAGCCTGGGTTCCTTGGTCTGGAGGCATGAGCCTCCTGCCAGGTCCCCGTGACAGCCTGTTGCTGGAAAGGCATTTTCTCTGTTACCCGAGCATCACTAGCACCTCTCTTCAACATCAAAAGTGCAGGAGGACTAGAGGTGTGAGTCCCCACCAACAAATGTAGTACATGGAGCCAAAGCAGAGCTCTCGTCCTCTTTGTACCAGCATCCTTGGTGACTGCACAAGGCAGAAAAAGGAAGATAATTTGATCCCCTGAGTTTCTGTCTGTGCTTTTCTTAGGGTTTTGCGTTAGCACTTGTTGCCATAGTATCAACAGTCGTGGCAAAGTTCTCTGGGGGCCTCCTGGGACTGATTCCTTGTCCCACAGAAGGGTCTGGCTCTCATTTGTGCAGGATTGGGGTGGGGGGATGTGGAATTTTCTGCTTCCTAATTTTTGCTAGAGGTGCTGCCACTGCAAGCAAGGGTGTTCCTTAGAAGCAGCATCAGCCACATCATCCTCGTTCTGCCAGCATCTTTGAACATGGGTCTGGGCATGGGGCACTGTGACAAGAATGCCATGAGTGCATGAGAGAGAGGAATGGAAATGGACCCTGATGCTCATCATGTCCTGGGGCTTTTCCCTTTCCCCATGGGACAGTCCCATGCTGGTGATGCTGCCTTTGGCTGAAGCAGCCCCAGCCTCTACCTCAAAAACAGAGTTTTTCCCCCATGCCAGAGGAGAAGTTTTTGACTTCCCAAGAGCCTGCTCCCCAATACTGGCACCATGGGGAGAGGCAGTGGTGGGGCAGACTGTCACACTGGGTCCATGGTCCCACTGTGTTGCAGAGGGACTGGAGCCCTTGGCCAAGACGTGTCACTGATATTTCCAAGGACGTGTTCATTTTGATGGCTGGGGATGAAGAATGGGTCCTGCTCTGAAAAGACTGAGCTTTCATGACTCTCAAGGCAAGGAAGAACTGCACGTTTTCAGCATGTCTGAAAACATAAGCCTGAGACTGAAAAATGGGATTAAGACAAGCCTATCCTAGAAGGGCATTGTGAGTTCTCATTAAGCATTTCTGAATTGTCATGTAAAAGAGGAGCTATGGAAAGAGCTGCCTTAGCATAAATACCTCTGGTTTTGTATACACACAGAGAGTACTTGCAGGTTTCCACGCTCTGCATATAGAACCAACATACTGACAACATATGGGCTTTCCAGACCGCGCGTTCCTCATGCCCACAGCCAGATCCCAAGCACTTGCTTGGCGTCATATCGGTGCTTCGCTCCACTCGCTTTACAGCTGCCATGTAGGGTGGCCATCCGGGGTGCGTTGGGTCAGGTATCGCACACAGCCCCTCACAGATTTAATTTGGAACAAGCAGATGGGAGCAAACGTGCTTTCATCCAGCTCCAGACAGACAATGGCTTACAGATCCTTCCCTCTTCGGGACACAATATGTTTATTTTTGGCTATGTACGAGAGATCAGATTGCGTATATAGATTTGATTTAATGCACAGATACAATCAGAACAGCGTGAGTAGAGCAAAGGCATTTTAACTTTGTTTGGAGCCTCCTCTCAAAACTGGTCCCTTGCTATCAGGGTTGTATTTCTTTGTAAGAATTGATGGTATCAACAAGTATCAAACAATATTGTCATTACTCAGGAAAGGTAAATGCTAATCTATGCGAGCCAAGCTCATGTGACTTATCAGTTACTATATATAGTTGTTTTCAGACACTGATTTAGGCAATCTGGCAGATTTCCTAAGCCTTTGTACAGATACACTACTGAAATGGCAAATAGGCAGTTGTGTGGATAGTATGAATAAGTCCATGAAAAGCACAAACCAAAATGTTACCTTCTGAAAATAGCTGCTCTTGGAGTGTGCTGGGGGGTGGCTGTGTTGAAGCTCTCTGGCTTCACCACTACCCCACCTGGCTGAACCCACAGCAGCGGAGCAGTGCAGCTCTGCAAAAGTCAACATTTGCAAGTGTAATAGAGAGGCAGTAATGGGGATTTGGTCCAAGCGGGGGAACACACAAAGTCTTCTCGGAATACCCCTCCTCTTGACAGAGCTCTTTGACAAAAGGGTGTTACACCCAGCCTGGGAAGGGAGCAGATGAATACCTCGCTCTGCACAGACGCAGCAGCTAGTGTGTGGCCGTTGCAAGTTGGTACAATCAAGACC
>NW_020799121.1:1884141-1901375 GCF_003259725.1 Athene cunicularia | reverse complement strand
ACCAATTAAAGAACCGAGAGACACCCCCGGCCCCCACTTGTTGCCGGGAAGCTCCGCTCCGCATCGCGGCTCAGCCCGCCCCGAGGGAGCGGGGCCCCTGCCTGCCCGCTCGCTCCCCTGCCAACTGCCTCCTCGCCCCCGGAAACCTGCAGCCCCCCACCTTCCTGCTCCCGGCTGGGCTGTGCTCCGAGGGGCTGTAGAAAAGCCCCCTCTTTCCCTGACTGCAGGCAGCCCTTGCCCACTCTGTGCCCAGGGCAGAGGGGACCAGCCCCGGCAGGATTCCCCAGTGCCCCCCTGAACCAGGCAATGCTACAGCCATGTCCCTCTCCCAGCTGCCTGTACCTCTGCTGCCAGAGCCCAGCCCGAGCTGCAGGCAGGGGAGAGGGTGAAGGGGCTCCTCCTCAGCCTGTTTCCCCTTCCAACTCTACCTGCCCCTGATAAGGCCCGGCACAGACCGAGGCTTGACATCAGTCTCCAGGCTTTGCAATTGTGCTCATTCCCATGGCAACAACAAACACACAATTATAGATATATAATATTATATAAACCCAAGCGGGCTCTCGGGCAGGAGTGCAAGGTTCACCTGCTCACAGCCTCCTCCCAAGCCCAGGAGGCAGCTCCCACCAGAGCACGGAGAGGTGGCTTCAGCCCCGTGAAGATGCTCAGCCCGCAGATGCCCGGCAGCTCCAGGATCCAGCCCCGGGCAGCCCCAGCCTGCCTGTCCCGCTGCCTCTCCGGGGGCAGGCAAACAAAGCGCAGCACAGCAGGCGATTCAATTACAAAACTTCCCACAGGGAAGAGGAAACCGAGCAGCCCTGTTCCTCCCCGGTACACAGGGAGTTTTGCAGAGGTGGCTATGGAGAGAGGACAGGCAAATGCAGCAGCAGAATTGAGGCTGGGGCTGCTTTCCTCATACTCCCTCCTCCTCACACTACCCATACATCAAACTGTAATGCAGTGTCCAGGGCTAATGAAAACATAATTATGCCTATTTAGATGCACCAAGAGTAATCTAATGGTAAGCTACCCAACAATGCATTGGGCAGGGAGTCCTGCCCTGTGGAGGATTAGTAGGTGCACACCGGCAAAGAAGGGCTTCGCGACCCAGTCACAGGCTGAAAATTGTCAGCTTCATTCCAGACTAAGGATAATTCAAAACCTTCGCCTTTCAGGGCTCACAGCTTTGAGCATGGCCTTAGTGCTGCAGGGCTGTGTGTGCTAGTGAGTATGAGAGAAACTGAACCAGTGCCCCTTGGATGGGGGCACAGACAAATGAGGGGTGAGCAGAGCATGGCTGGAGGTCAGGCTCATGCAAGGCTGACGGGTGTGATGGCACTTGTGGGGTGTTTGAGGGGACTCTGTGCTGCCAGAGCCACCTGGACACAGGATATGAGCTCCAGCCACCAGCACCTCGCAGCTCTTCTGCCCTCCTGCCAGTGAGGCAGATCTGCAGGAGGCAAGACCGTGCTGGGGAGGTGAAGACCTGACTGCTGGGGTGCTTAGGTCCAGCCAAGCAGGGCTCCCCACCCTGCTGTGGGACACAGCTTTAGCAGGGCAGCTCACCCTCCCCACCACCACACCCTGCAGCTGCACCCCTGGCAGGACCCCAGCCCTCTCCACTAGCCCAGGGCTTAGGGGAACCAGATGAGCTGTGCTCATCCGTGGGCCATGTCCTCACCACGGCATGGCAGCACTTCCTTCTCCTGCAGAAAACTTAATGGGACAATGCTCATTTTCCTATCATCTGGAGCTTTGCTGAAGCCCGTAAATCCGGGCAAGTCAGGAGCAAAGTGTCAGTATGAGAAAGGAGCTGCTGGCCTGTGCATGTCCTGTGCATCCCTCTGAGCCAGGGAGTAGCCCCAGGTAGCCTTCCCTTCCAGCCCATAGCCATGAGTCAGCCCGGGGAGGAAGGGTTGGAGGTTCATAAACAACTAATGAAATAGATGTTGGTCTGTGAATGGAGAAGGTGGAGCGAGACCCTCTCCAGCCCATCTGCACCCACTGAGCCCCTTCCCGCACAGCTCTCAGTGTGACAGCAAATGTTTGCACCTTCCTCCCTCCAACAAAGAGCATTTGTGGACAGGATTTCTCCACAGGAAGCACATTCCTGTAATCCTGCCTCATCCTACTTGGGTAGCTGAGAGCCCCAGAGAAGAGACCTCAGCTCCGGAGAAGCCGCCCCGTGCCCAGCCCTGCCGAGCCAGCCTCAACCATGGAAGTTGCTTCCCCCCTTTTCACAGCTGGGAGCAAATACAGGCAGTGCTACCGAGCACGTTATCCCCCCCAGAACTGCCCAGGAGAGGGAATAGCCTCCTCTCTGCCCCTTGCACAGCTGCTCCCCGGTTCCCCCTCTCCTCTGAAATCAGCTCAGCGCTGCTTGCTTCTGGCCATATGCTGCCAGCGGTCAGAGAAGCCAAATATAAACACAGCAGCTAATCTCACCCAAGTTTCCTTTCCCTCCTCCTCCCCCCCGCCCCGAACCTGGGCTCTTTTCCCTCTCCTGCCGCCCTTCATCCTCACCCACCTCTCTTTCGGGAGCTGGCGGCAGCTGTGGGCTCCGGCGGGGAGGTCGGGTGCGTGTCAAGGAGCTGGCGATGGGTCTGTCTCGAGGGGTGGGTGGCTGGCAGCCGGCTCTGCTGCCGGAGCTCACAGCCTGCCAGCGGGAACGTGCCGCTCAGGATGCTCGGCTCTCTAAGATCCTTAGGAAACCGTGGCCTCGGCACAGATCACACACACAATATCCCCAGCAGCCGCAGCTCTGGAGTTATTCGGCTGCTATTTCTATGCAACTCGAAATGCGTTCGAGGGATTACTGCCCGGGGAATAAAGAAAAGGCTAAACATATTTATACTAAAGCTTAAGGAGCCTATGTAACTGCACACACACACACCAGCTGATAGGGGGGTCTGGCACAGAGGCTGCAGTGATTTGGGACAAATCCCAGGATTGTCTGTCTGTGCTCTAGTTTAGAGCAAGTGCCTATGCTGGTGCTTGCCTAGAGGTGGCAGTGAGCCTTCGCTCTTGTCCTCTCCCCGAGCAGAGCAGAGCAGCACATGAGGGCCTGGGAAGTCCCCAGCTGAGCTGGAGCTTTGCGCTCTCTGCTGGGTTGGCCGCAGGGGAAGTGTTTGTTGTGGGCACAAATACAGGTACCTGTGCCCACCTGGCACACGCAGATCCCAGGCAGGACTTGAAAGGAGGAGTCCTGCTGCCTCCTTCCTCTGTCCTCTATGCGTGTAATGCACACCCATGCCACTGGCTCAGGGGGGATTTCTTCGACATCCTCCCCTCTGCAAGGTGCATGGGGAAAAGATGTGCGTCTGATCAAATCCAGGTTGCCTTTAAAACCTGGAAGGACCTGGCCAAGAGAGTTTGCTTTTAGAAACATCCCTGTGCCAGCTCCCAGCTCCACTAGCCCACAAGCTCCAGGGCATGTCTGGGGGAAAACACTTTGCTCCCCACTTTCAGGAGCTGTAACAAATCTTGAGCTACCACACAAGGATGTGGCAACGTGAAGTCTTCCAGCACAAACACTAATGTCAGCTTTTCCCCAAAACTGTCCCTCCCTTCCAACAAGACACCTGTAAATCCCACCAAAACGTAAATATATGCCTTAAACCTCCTTGCACTGGGGGTTAGAGTTCAAAACATGCTGCTGGAAAGATTCTTTCAGAGCATATCTCACAGCCTCCAAGGGAATAAAGTGGGTTATAAAGGGTGATCTCTCTCTCACACATACGTGTGGGCACGCATGCACACACCAAATCTAATAAAAAGATATTATTCCAGGAGTATTTGGCTTCTGGCATTCAACTAACTCAAGCTTCATACAGACACCAAAGAAATGAAATTATGGGAGCACACAAACAAGAAATTCCAGGGGGATGAATTAATGTTTCATCACTCTTACAGGGCAGAGAAGTACCTGTCTGTCTTCCCTTGCATTTCTTTTTCTTGTATTTCAAAATGTGAACCCCCTACCTTTAAAAGTCACAGTAGCATGTTTCCTCCAGCCCAAGCCCTAACCATCTTTCCATCAAAATCAAAACTGCTTTCATTATCATCTAAGGACATGTTGGAGGGCTGACAAACACACCAAAGTTCAAGGACTTCTTGTAAATCCAGGGTCTAATTTAGACAGATTTTAAAAACCTGCTTTAAGACCTTGCTTCACAGGCTGAAAGGGGTTGGAGTTACTTCTGGGTTATTCAGATGCAAACACTGTTTTGAAACACAAGTGCCTGAGCCATCCACCAGCAGCTGTAAGTTTGGGGGCAGATGCTCGGCAGCGGCAGAGCTACATGACTCCACTGAAATCAGCAGAATTGAACTCATTAAAGCCAGCTAAAACCAGCCAGTTCTCAGTATTTTATACCATCTGAGTCCGTATTTCAAGCCCATTCCATTCTAGTGGGATCCAGCCCCCGAATGGTACCTTTTAACCTTTGGATCAATTATCTGGGTAATTACAAACTAGAAAAATCACTTTTGTGTCAACCTTAAACAGTATATTTAGAGATGTTATTTTTTTCTATTAAGTGACACATTTCAGAGGACTGTAGGTTAAAGACTCTTTTGAAAAGATCCAAATCCCTAATCTTAAATGAAAAGTTATCACCAGAGGACCTTGGGGTGGGTGGTGACAAACACAGGAAAGGGCCCTGCGTCAGCCAGCGCCCTGGGTAAATAGGGACGGGGAGGAGAGCGGAGGGCTTGGAGCAGGCTGACAAGCCTGATAAGCCAAATCTGCAACGCATTCATTGCAAAAAAGAACACAAAGCAAACCCAAAAGCAGAGAAACAGCTGCTGTCGAGTTCTTAATTTCTAAAAAAGAGCAAGAAGGAAAAAAATGCCAAAAATACTCCACTACCCACTAGCAAAGCCCCTCACGTGCCTCCCTGCAGGATGGGTTGGGAGGGAGGCTCCAGCATCCCTAGCTCCCCCACCTCCCTGACCCACTTAAGCCAAGCAGTGTATTTGGGGCACCCCACGAGGAGGAGCGAGCTGTGCAGCCCCTCCATCACATAGACCCCAGTTTCTTCCAGCCTGGATGGAGCAGCAAAGTGATGCAGCCCCAGCTGCATCGACCAAGGTGAAGGCTACAAATTACTCATGGCCCCAGAAAAAAAAAACCACAACACCACAGAAAAAGCCTTGGGGGATGTACAAGCATAGGGGAACACAAAAATGTTGGTCACCCACCTCTGAATCAGCACCATTTGGCCGCGGCCAAACAGCAACTGAGGATCTTTCACAGCCCAAACGTGTGAGTCAGCAGCTCCCCCAAAAAAGGGAGAAAAACAAGAAGTCAAGAGGCAGAGCTGTGTTTTTTTCCCCCTTTCCTTCCACAGATCAAACAAAGAAAGATGGTACTCAGCCTTTCCACTGACTGGGGAGAAGTTTGCAGAAGCTATGCCAGGAATTTAGAATTATTTCTGGAAGGATTTTAATGGGATATTGAAACACTGCTGTAATTTAAAGGTATTAAACAGCTTATTCTATTTAAGCCAAGATGAAGCAAACCCTTCCACAAACCACTTTGATTTGAGCCGATGAATACTAGCATGGTCAGGAGAGCTTGGGAGCCTGACGCGAAGCCCTGGCAGCAGGTTTGAACGTGCCAGGTCCTGGGTTCGCAGCTTTTTACTTTTCTTCTTCTTTTTTTTTTTTTTTTTTTTTTTAAAAAAAAAAATTTTTTTTTTTTTTTTTTTTTTTTTTTTTTTTTTTTTTTTTTTAAAAAAAAAAAAAAAAAAGTGCAATTTACAGCTTTTTGGCTACCTCTAGATGCAGCTTGACCTCACCTACCTCTAGGCTGCAAGAGGCTTCCCACAGCCAAATCCTGGCTCACATGCAGCCCCTCTTGTTTCAGGCTCCTGAAAGCAGGGCTGACCCTACTAATGCAAGAGAATCAGGGCTCAGCAGCTCACCAGTGTCACCTGTGAGAGCTTCATTAGCACCAGGGACCCCATCCCCAAGCGGGGCTGACATCAGCTCTAAGGTTGACAAAGACTTTGCCTGTGGTCGCAAACATCCTTGATGCTTCCTTGCAAGGTCACTGGTGCCACGTGCATTTCAGCCCAGATCCCAGCCCCCTGCTTGGTGTCCCGCCCATTCCAGCCACCTGGGACCCATTTTCATGCAAGTCACAAAAACATCCTATTTTTGAGGTCTGAACCCTCCCATTAAATTTGGTCAAAATTAGCTGGATTTGTTAGGAAGAGACAGATGGATAAGCCAGAGCACAGCTGGATGAACTGTTTTTCCTTAGCAAAGTGGTGCCAAAGGCATCCCCCGAAAGAAAAAACAGCTCCCTAAACCTTCTAGTGTTTTGGTCCTGTTGGGGAAGGAAAATTGTGCCTGTGTTTAAAAGCTGAAAGATTTCCACCTCTTGATACCTCTGATGGGTGATAGTAACTCCACCAAGGGTAACATCACTGCCCACAGAACCCAAACCAGCTGCTCGAGGGGAGGGCTAAAATATGTTTTCTTTGCTCTTTAGCTGGAGTTACTCTCCCAGGCTGGGCCATGGTTAAGTCCCAGGCAAGGAGAGGTTTCCTGATGGGCACACATAGACTTTCCTAGTCCCACCGCCCGAACCTGGGATCCTGCCCAGTTTGTAGAGGGAGGAGGTGAAATCCCGGGAAATCCTGTCTCTCTGTGCCAGGGAAACGCTGGAGGGGCCCCAACTGTTTTTATTTCCAGGCTTCTGCTTTCCCTGCTGTGTTTTCACACGCTTCAGCTCTTATGAGATGACTTGGTGAAGTCCTGATTAAATTGATTGCTGTGACATTAACATCTGACCTAGGGTTTTGCCTCCAGCCAGCCGTAGCTGTGTGCTTTCGGGCTTTGCCTAACAAGCTTGTGGATATCCTCGCCTTTCTGTAATGCTTTGTGCAGAGCTGGCTGGTAATCTGTCTGCCGGCCCAAGGGTCACGGCAGCAGGACTCGCTGCTGCAGCTCTCCAGCTCCATCTGGTTGAGCTTCTGCTCATGGTCCAGCTCTGGACCTGTGGGCGATGTGTCCTACCTTGCCCCCAAAGCAGGGAGAAGCGAGATTCCAGTGGGAGCAGCACTGCCGTTGCCCTTGGGCTCCTTCAATGGCCCTTTCAGCCATCAGGCCACTGGCAGAAGCCATTTGGCAATGGAAGTTGGGTTGTGGCTGCAGTTCCTCTAGACTTCATGAGTGTCCCCAAACGAGGCTGACACCACTGCATGTCAGATGTGTTAAATCCCCCTCTCATTCCACCACTAAACACTGGAGAAGAGCCCAGACAGGAGGATGGAGACCCACGGGCTTTGCCCCCACGCTGGCCAAGCATCATGGCTGGCGGAGCAGGACAGACCCAGCCCCACTGCAGCCGTCTCCAGCCCAGTAATGTTTTCTGCCCTGCTGAGATCAATATCGAATAGTTGTGGGCCAAGAGGGAGGAGAGGTGCTCAGAAGATACCAGGAGAGCTGGTATCAAAACCACTCAGATTTTTATTTTATTTTTAGCAATGTTATTATCCCATCCTCATTTGAGGGTTTTTTGCAGCAAGAGCAGCTGATGGCCTGGAAACAGGCTCTGAGTTAGGAGTGGGAGGCACCCATCCATGCAGCCCAAGGGAGAGCTTTGAGGCTAAAAACATAGTAAACAGGAAAAACAGACTAACAACTAAAAAGGCCACCTTGGACCTGTGAAGCACTACCCTGTGAAACACTGGAAAATAACAACTCCTCTCACCAATCCCAATTTTACAAATGGGGAAACCAAGGCACAGGAGGGTCCTGGGTCAGCCAACATGTTCGCAGCACCTCTGGGACTAAATTTCAAAGAAAAAAAAAATCAAAGCACTTTTTTTTTTTTTTTTTTCCTCACCTGCCCGCTGGATGAGAGACAGGGCTCAGGGTTTTCACTGTGAGGTTAAAGGACCACAGGAATCCCTTGAGCAGAGGAAGGCTGGACAATGTTCACCTTAAAGCACCAGCCACAGCCAGAGAAACCCAGCCTGGGACTTGGCAAACCAATAGCTTCTGTTTGCCATCTAGACAGAAATAAATTAGAGAGTCAGACACTTGAAAAGAAAGACCAGAAAGAAAAGAAAAAAAAAACAACCAGCAAGATCAAGATCAAGCAAGAAAAGAGCTGTTGCAAAACACCAAGTCACAGCAGGCGGATCTCTCCCTGCTCCTTGGGCTGCAGCAAAAGCTCCCGGCCCTGAACTGCTCCCCAGCAGAGCCCACACCGGAGCAAGCAATGGAGCAAAGAGCCCAGCCCTTCCCCAGCCCAGCCCTTTCCCAGGGAGGTTGGCTTCCCATCCTGGGGCAAAATGAGGCAAGTTTGGGAAGTTTGGGAACACTTGCAAGCAAGCTGATGGAGGAGGGGAGGGATGTGGTGTTAGCAGAGGCTGCGATTGCACCAGGTGCATTACCAGTGGCTGACTCTGCGTCTGAGGTAGCACCAGCCCTGTAGCCAGGCATGTCCCCTGTGTGACCCAAGTGTCACTCCTGCCACCAATGCCACTCCTCGGGGCTTGGCAGCTGGGACTGTCAGGGAGCAAGGAGTCACACCAGCACTCCCCAGAGCTCCTCACCGGGAGGAAGAAGAGCTGTTTAAATCAGAGACACGTTGTTCTACGGACTCATAGGGCATGCTCTTCCTAGCTGAAGAGGGGTTTAATGCAGCTGTCCCTGCCGGGCTGAGCATGTGCCCTTGCTGCGCCACGGTGGGCAGCTGTCCCCATCCTGCTGCCAGCAGAGCATGGGCCCAACCGTCCTGCACGAGCAGCGGATGGTCTTTGAGCTAATGCCAGCCTCCACCGTGGGTTTTCACCTAAAATTCCCAGTATTTGCAAAGAACATAGGTCAAATTAATCTCTGCCCTGACTTCCCTGCAGGCAAAGCACCAGGGCCGCAGTGGCACGGGTGACCCACTGCTACCCCCGGGGACAGGGCCGGTGCTGAGCTGTCCCAGCCCAAAGCATCCCTCTTCTGCAGACTCTGCCTCCAGTCATACCCCAGAGACCTCCTGGGGAAGAGCAGGAGGCAGCTGGCTTATCCCCGTTGCAGCTAGAAGTCAGAATAAAGCACACCTGGGATGTTTCTTGGTGTAATCAGCTTTCCTACAAAGAAATTGCTGTCTTTCAAGGGTATGTTTTCTCCTCACTAGCCCTGCAGCCTGTTTCCCCTTCCCTCTTCAGCATCCTGCTGGTTTGTAAAGAAGTCTCTCTCGCCTTCTCTGAATTTTGCAGTGATATCACAACCTCAAATGTGTTTTTCTTGCTCTCAGGGTCCCATCAACCCCCTGCAGAGGAGGACAGGGCAGCCTATTGCCCTGAGCTGCACTCACAGGGCGCAGAAGTGAGCTGCAATACCCAGGCACATCTGAGAGCTCTTCGAATCTTTGATACGATCAAGATAGACGGAGCCTGAGACAGGCTTCCCCCTCCCCTTTTTCTTTCTCTCTCTGTATTTTTTCTTCCCCCCGACCTTTTATTCCCAGTGGCCAAGAACATTTAGTCTGGCCGGGAAAAGGAAATCTCATTACAGAATTACGGTTCATTTAGCAGGTCCCACTGGAAGCCCTGCAATAACCACTGGCTTCCTAACAGGATTAGCCAGTGTCTGAACCTCCCGATCTCACTGCAGTCATCTCCACTCCCCACAACAGCCTTGAGGACCCCAGAAAACCCCAAGCAGCCACAGAAACCCAAGATGCAGCTGGACACAGAGGAGGAAAGATTGAAGGGAGCCAAAGATTGAGGCTTCATTGGTGTGAATGTGGGCATTGCTAGCAGAGGTTTGAGCAGACATTACCCCAGGTTCTCCAGCTACAAATCCCGCTTTGCTTTGCTGTCTTGGCCTCTTCCAAGCCTGATGGCTCATTCTCACTCCATGGTATGTGTTGGTTCCCATGAGGGAATTGGGGATATTAACTTCAGAAAGACAAGCAAGACACTGGAGTAGTGCAAGTTCTGCTATAGTGTTAAATATGACATACCCTGTCTGCTGCACCTGAACCAGTGCTCATCTAAGTTGGTTGGGGGTCCTCCTGACATCAGTCTTGGAGTCTACATGAACATGAAGGGTTTTGGTTGGCATCACGTTGCATGGTAACACGTTTCCTGGGATCAGGTCTCTGCCATTAAGAGGGTAGGAGGACTTAGGAAAAAATAATTCAGAGGGGGAGAAGATCAAGGAAGAAGTCAAACAATATGGGCTCACCAGAGCAGCCAAGACCAAAATTTGCCTTCAGTAATGCTGAAATTTCTTTGCTTCTCCCATCCCTGTCCCCACTCAATACAAGGAAGAGATGGTGAAAGAGCAATAAATTGGGTGTGGTACTCTGTATGAAACCACCTCTGTGATTTCACAAGGGTGAACATCTGCCTCTTGTCACAAATCTGCTCCCAGTGTTTCATTACCACACCTGTTTATACACAGAGAGAAGGCGAATGCTGTCCCCAGAAGCAGCCAACAGAGACATCAGGCTGAGGATGGCAAAGCCAGCTTTTCCAACACAGCCTGGAGCTGGCTGTGTGCTTGCCATGGAAGCTTGGCCCCAGGCAGGAAGGCAGTGGCAGGATCATACAATGACTCATGAAGATGACAGGAATTGTCTCAGGCATCCCTCGATCCCCCGAGGCGTTACCTCAGAAAGGAGTGCAAAACACGGGCAGGATCTGCAGGATTTACCTTCCCTTAGAGCAGGGAGAGGTAGAACAGCTTTGGTTTAACCAAAAGCAAGAAGCAGGAAAATTGGTTAACCAAGTTTGCCAAGGCTGTGCTCTCACCACTACCTTACTCCATCACACATCTACTCAACCTTACTCCATCACCCACCCGCTACAGGGGCTTTTGCCGTAGCAGAGTCCACACCAACCGCCATAGGGTGCAGCCCTGCAGACAACCAGGTCCCCTGTGGTCCCCTGAGACCTTTTCCTGCTATGGTCCTTCTCCAGTGAGAGGTGGGAGCCCTGGAAGGTGTTGGAGCCCATGGAGACATGCCTCTCCTCTCTGACAACACGAGAAGCCCAGAGTGTTGGCTTGCAACTTTGATGCTCGGAATGAGCTGAGGTGGCTGAGAAACATCATTAGTGCTGGAGGAAATAAAAAGCCATGTAGGGTTGGTTTTTCAAGACAGAGCACTGCATCCCTGTCCCTGCAGCTCCCACGCTGTTCCAGCTCCACCAGCAGATGTTTCCATCATTAGCAAGACTTCTGTCTGGAGGTGAAGGGATGCGGTGGCCTTCACACCGCTGCTAACGAAGCTGTGTGGGCAGGGGTTAAGTGCTGGGAGCCAGCCCAGTGCTCACACAGCAGCGGCAAGCAAGAGTTTGTGCTCACAGGACGAGAGGGACATTCCTGCGAAGGCGGTGGGGACCTCATAGGTTTTGCACAACGAGC
This sequence comes from Athene cunicularia, assembly GCF_003259725.1. Classification (NCBI taxonomy): domain Eukaryota; kingdom Metazoa; phylum Chordata; class Aves; order Strigiformes; family Strigidae; genus Athene; species Athene cunicularia. The sequence goes on along the minus strand of NW_020799121.1, from coordinate 1,889,993 downwards.
CCAGGGGACAAAGCACAGGGTGAAGACAGAAGATGTGGGAAGAGAGGAAAGGAGGGAGGGATGATGCAGAGCTGAGAGTAGGAAAAGTTTCACTCATGCACGCAGCATGTAATTCAGTTTGCAGCATCTCACTGAAGCCAAGAATTGAGTGAGAGGCCAAAGAGATGAGGCATTTATGTGGCTAATGAGAACACACGGGCTGCAATCATCCCTGCTAGTGAGCACCCCAGGAGGGTGTAAACCCCTGCTCCTGGCCTTCCACCAACCTCAGATCACTGGGAACACAAGTGGATCCTCCCTGGGGAGGGGGATAACAGATGACCTCTGTCCAGCAGTCTGTCCTGGGTACCAGCAGCAAGGTGCAGAGGATGGGGAGGGGAAGGGACAGCCTGCACCTTGCTGGAGCACCAAGGCAAGGATGCTTTTGTTCCCTCAGTGCAGAAATTGCTATTGTACCAGTCACCTTGGCTTTTGGGAGGATTTTTTGCCCTTTTGGCTGAAGACTCAGATGGCACAGAGGTGCAAGTGCCCTGCCTTCCTCTAGCCCTTTTGTAGGGACCACTGACCACCATTACCCTTCCCAGCATTGCTCCCTACTACTGCTGTGCAGTACAAAAATGTTACTTGGTGAGCTAGGGATGAACCAATCTGACCTTCTAGCATAGCAACGTACAAAATCCAAGAGCATCAACGACCACAGAGGAGGGGATAAGGGGCTTGACCTGGCTGGCAACAAGTCTTGATACAACTACACACCATACACCACCCAGATCAGCCGTGTAGCTTCACCCCACCCTCTTTTCCATTTTCTCCCTCTTGTTTATTTGTTTGGCCATCCAAGCATTTATTAGCAGAAACAGGGTCTGGCAACCCAAAACTTTCCCTAGGGAAGAAGTTCTGGCATCCAGCGGCCAAGTCAAGAGACTCTGGAAAGTTGCTTTGAGCCTGTCTCATCTCACAACTTGACATATCACCGCTGTCCATTTCCCTTCCCAAGGAAATCTGATTTGTTCCAAAGTTTATAGTTTCAGTGACCTAATCCCAGCATAGTTGTTCCTGTTTCCCTTTAATTTACTGCCGCAGCTTGTATTAATTGATGTATTGCAGAGGGCTTGAGCCAAGCTAATTGTTTTAGAAAAAGAAAAAAAGAAGAAAGAAAGGGAGATGTGAGGTCCCTTAGTGGATTACGAAGGTATTTGAATGGGGAACCAGCAGCCACCAGAAAATAGCAATAGCACCAAACAGAAGTCTGGAGAGGTGGAGGCTCTCCAGGCTGCCGTTCGCAAGGTATCGTCATGCTCCCTGCAAACAGAAATATCTTCCCTGGAATGACCTTGAGGAGAAAGGCAAGGTGGGGGCAAGGAGGGCTGTGATGGCTTCTCTACTCTGCCAGGGCTGCCTTTGCCCCTCTGACTCTGCCCTTGCCCAAGGCTGCCACTGTCACTGAATGAAGTGGGGATCAGGGGAGTTTCCAAAGGACAGGAAAAAGGCAATGTCACCCATCACCCAGCAAGGATGATCAAGAAAACTACAGGTTGCTCAGCTTGCCTGAGAAGGTGATGGAGTAAATCCTTCTTGGAAGCTCTTTCAATCCATGATGGACAAGAAAATCATTGGGAACTGTCAGCAGGGATTTATTAGGTGTAAATCATGACAAATGGACCTTATCACCTTCCAGGGTGAGACAATTGGCTCTGTGGAACAGGACAGAGCAGCGCAAGCTGTATAACTTCACTTTAGCAAGGCCTTTAAGAGAGTCTCCTGTAGTATCCTTGTGGCCAAATTGTGGATAAGCAGATAAGTTGGGTGCACGTTGCACTTTCAGCTCATTTTCAGATGATACCAGATAACGGGGAGCTGTTGACATGCTGGAAGGCAGGGCTGCTATCCAGAGGGACCACGATGGGCTGGAGAAACACCTCAACAGGAGTTTGTAAGCAAACACCAAGTCCTGCCCCTGGAATGGTGTAACCCAAGTAACAGGACAGGCTGGGTCCAAATGTTTGGAAAGCAGCTTTGGAGGAAAAGATATGGAGATCCTGGTGGACAAGAAGAACCATGGTTCAGTTCAGCCAAGGCAAACTGCTTCCTTGTACTGTATTATTCCCCTCTATTTGGTACTTGCAAGTCTCCATGGTGGCCAGTTCTGGGCTCCCCAGGATAGGACAGACATGGACACACTGGAGGGAGTCCAGTGGAGACCACCAACCTGAGCAAGGACTGGAGCAGGAGCACACAATGCACAAGGACAGGCTGCAGGAGCTGGGCTCCTTCTTCCCAAAGAAAAGGAGGGGAAGAGACCTAATGGCTGTCTGCAACCACCTAAGTGGAAGCTGGGGATAAGACAGCTGGAGGTCACCAAAAGCAGGGTGAGATGCAACAGCACTAGTTGTTGTTATCAGGGAAAAAAAAAAATGTTCCCCATGAAGGTGATCAAACACATGTGATTGTCATCCCTGGAATTATTCGAAACTTGGCTGGGTCATGGCCTTGAGCAAAGATGCCCATGGTGCAGGCAGAGGAGGCAGGGGGCAAGGCAGAGCACAGAGGTTGCTTGTACAGGGTAGCTTTGGAGACCTCACACAGAGTTTTGGTGGTTGGTTTTGAGCAGAAGCCAAGGGAGAACATGACAGAGGAGGAAGAGACTTCACTTCTATCAGCTCCAACTGATGGGACAAGGTGTCTAGCACCTGACATGCTCTGGGTAGAGGTGAGCTGGATCCGATCCCATGGGAGTGTGCAGCAAGGGGGGAGACGGGGGTCTCCTTGACCTTCCCTCATCTTCCTGCCCCCATCCCTGCTGTCCCTCCTCCATCTCCATTGCAGAGACAAGGCCAGAAGCAAAACTCCAGCACTGGGTCAGGCTGAGACCTTTCTGGGGAGCACCACAGGGCTGTGCTCGGCTGCCAGCAGAGAAGTGTTTCGGAGGTGGGGATGCATTGGAGGAGCACCCTGTCCCACTGGCAGACCCCAAGAACAAACCCCAGCTCCCACAAGTCCCTGACACCTTCTGAGCCACAGCACCATGAAAGTACTAAAGTTTTCCGGTCAAGAAACTTGCTACTTATTGTTTTCCTGAGTGAAAGCCCCCCCTTTACATAAATCAGCCCAGGCACTTTCAGCATGGCTCTCACAGAGAGGTTGATTTATTCGGGAGCAACACGGGGAGTTTCCAGATTAACACTAATTGCTCTCCCAAATTACTTAATAGTTTAAATTGCAGTCCTCTCTTTGGAAATCATCTCAGACAGTTCAATAAAAAACTATCATCGAAGAGACAACTGCAAATTGATAAAGTCTTTGAGACGAGGCTAATATCATTGCTGTCTGGCAAATTTATTCATCTGAAACAAAACGAGGAGGATAAACAGCTTCGCTCGGTGAGGAAGACACCGCCTGCTACTGAGTTGCTCAATTTTCTCTTCCAGAGATGCTCTTATTACTTGGAGAGCCACAACACTGCCGAAACAAGGCAGCTGACTGCAACGCCTGTGAATAAATAGCACCAGCCTTTTCCTCGCAGAGAAAAAACAATTTAAATAATATAATAATAATAATAATACGGCAAATGCTTGTGCTAGTTATAACAGGAGGCAGGGGCTGGAGCTCCCATCTGGGGGGGGCTGCTGGGGACTGGTGTGGATGCAGGAACCGGCTGGCTGCCACCAAGCTCCCGTGGAGTTGAAATTGTCACCCAGGAGGGGAGGGGAAAACTTGTTTCATTTTGGCCGTTTCCCAATTTTCCAGCCCCTCCAGGGGAAGGAGATGTGATGTGGCAGGGGAGGACGAGGAGGGGGGGGCAGGGCAAGGCTGGGAGGGGCATGAGGGAGAGTCAGATGTGTTCGCAGGGGGCTCAGCATCCTCCCACTGCGGGGAACATGGGGGCTGCTGGAGACACCAGCGTGGACACAACCCCGCCAGGGAGGTTAAAACAGAATAAAGGTGTGGGACCAAGAGCGAGGGTGCAGAGGAAGAACCAGGGTGGTTTGGGGGATGGTGACCAGGACAGACACCACCAGCACACTGGGAACACCCCCTCCGCCATGCAGTATTTCGGAGCTCACTGGGAGCATCCTCTCTGCTGTCCAATACTTTGGGGCCATGGTGCAGCCCAGGAAGACGTGTACCCAGGGTCAGGGAGGGCCTCAGCACCAGTGTGGAGGGGGCCAGGCCCACTATCCTGGGGTGACTCCACTCACCAACAGCCCCCCAGGGCCCTGCATGCTCTGCTCCCACCCAGACAAGCCCCCACTCCTCCCCATGGCACACAGTCACCTGCCCTCCCTGGGACCAAGCGAGTTGCCCGTTTCGTCTGGTTTTACAACTATTTTTGGAAGATTTGGCTGGAGACTTATGGTGGAAATGGGTCTTTGCTGACACCAGTTCAGATCCATTTGTCTGCAAGACAAACCCCTTTCACACCATGTCCCCTTCAGCCCCTAGTACAGGGCATCACACTGTAAACCACAGTAAGAAGCTTCTCGGCCGGTTGGGGAGGGGGCTTAGATGCAATGTGATCAAAGAAGAGGCAAAAAAGATCCAGCTCTTTCCTGGGAGAGCAGTATGGGAGCGAGGGAGTTACTGGGAGCTGCTGCCCAGCGCGGTGCCAGGAGCCACAGGGATTTGAGAGAAAGCCCGGCCGATGGCTGCCATCTGCTCCTGGCACCTCATGCCACTGCCAGAGCCTGAAAGCACGCTAGCGCATGGAGAAAACAAACGGCAGCCAGCCCTGCTCCCTGCCGCGGCCGGCCAAAAGCAGCCGGCAGCCCTGCAAGCCCGCGCCGGTGGACACGGGGTGCAGGCAGGGGGGAGTTGCAGGCAGCGGGGGCATGGCCGGGCATGAGAGGCAGCGGAATTATCTGCTCCGGCCAAGCTGTCGAAGCCCTTTGGGGTGTTTGAAGGGCTGAGAAACGCTGCTCATGTCACTGGCTTCACAGCTGGGGACATGTCCTGATGGGGAGCAGCTGGGGGGATGCTGTGGGGTCCCCACACAGGGGCTGCCCAGCCCCCGCACTTCTGCCACCTAATGATGCACTGACAGCATCAGTTCTCTGCGCCACGCGTCAGAAACACCGATGCCAGGAGTTAACCTCAAGCAGGGGCTCATCCTCCCAGGACCACACGGAAGCTCCTGGGGCTGCAGCCAAGGGAGGGATGCGGCGGCAGAGCCCACGCTAAAGGGCACTTGCATGGCGACCTGCGGGGCCGTGGCTTTGATGCCCCCTCAGCCACGGGGAACAGCGGCTTGGAGATCCATCCCCATCCCTTCGGGAAGGCGTCCAAGTGAGCTGGCTTGGCAAAGCAGCCAGTTAAAGCAAGAAATGGGCAAACGGCAAGCACCGGCACACAGCCTCAGCTGCCACGGCCGGGTGGCCTCCAAACCACGGGGGAGAGTGGCCGAGTTTACTGACCCACATCCCGACCCCCCCTCGGGGCTCAGAGAAAGAAAAAACCTTTTTTTTTTTTTAAAAAAAAAAAAAAAGTCTCATTCATCATTCAGCCTCTGTTTGTTTTCTGCACTCCGCTAAGCTCAAACAAGCAAAACAGATTAGCTGGGCTCATTTGTTTCCTTCTTAATTACACCTCTTTGGTGCTGATGTAATATTTCAAGATTTGGGTTGCTAAGGCTGAAAATCCACCTGCCCCCCTCCCACACCCACCTTGGCTTTTCATTCCCATAATGAAAAAGCCCAGATGGGTTTTTTTGCAAGAAAAACCTCTAATTATTGAAGAATTCAATACTCTGAATTCAGAAGCTGCCAGCGAGCGCTCAGGTTGTCAGAAGCAGATGGACGGCAGCTCCAGCTTTTGATCACAGTCTCCAAACACCTCCCCAAAAAACAGGGAGGCGG
>NW_020799121.1:1788423-1884091 GCF_003259725.1 Athene cunicularia | reverse complement strand
GGGGGGGGGGGGGGGGGGGAGGGAATAAGGACCCCACATCTGCAGCCACACGCAGCCCTGGATAACTTGAGTCTTCCCACTCCCCCCCACCCTGCCAGGATTGCTTTGGCATCAATAGGACTTCCCAGGAAGCTGGAGCAGCTGTGTGCCGACGCAGTTTGCAGGATGAGGTCCTTGCTGGAGGAAGGAGCACACGCCTCCCCACAGAAGCTGCTGCACAGGCTGGAGATGCCTCCCCTCCCCTTCAGCTGCTTTTCTTCCTCCCTTCCCCAGGCCCCACAACCACCCCTCTGCACCGCCCATCACTCAAGCTAACACATGCCAAAAATTTGCTGTGGTTGATCAAGGTGAAGCATGCCTTGCCAGCCCATGGCACACAGGAGAAGCTAAGGGTCCCAAAAGAGCAGCTAAATGGACATGGGAGGGATTTTTAAGGTTTCCTGTGCATAAAACAGCCCTGCAGACCCCAGCCAGGAAGAAGGTGCCAACCTCTTGATCTGGCTAAAGGGATGCTGATGGCAGCACCGGCCCCCAACCCACTGTGCAAAGGCCAAACAAGGGCCCAAGGGGTGGAACAAGTGAAGCACATGGAAGGTTGGAGAAAAGAAATGATCCCACTGCGACTCCCAGGCTGAGGGACAAGCAGGGGAGGTGACGGAGAGCAGAAACCCCACGATCCCCTCCCAGATGAACCATGGTGCTCCCATTCCTGGAAACCTCCCAATTTGGTGGGACACAAAGACATTCACACACACCCCCGGCCACACAGAACCACTCTGAGCCTCCCCCCTGCCACACCACAGCCAGACCCCCCCAGGTGCCCCCGCCACCCCCAGCTTTATTTGTGTCTGGAGAGAGCTGGGCATCGGGCGCATCAGGCATCGTGCCCTACTCGCCCCCGCTGCAGATGCCGCTTGGCCGAGGCCCCGCTCCCCTCCACCCCCGCCCCATCTTGCAGGATTTCAGCCCCAAAAGAAAGAGCAAACAAAAGGCACACACCAACTCCATCCCTCTGGAGACGTCCGAGACGCAGGGGGCTGGCCGGAGCGGGGGAAGAGAGGCCCTGGGCGGCAGGGAGAAAAGGCTTTGCTTGTGGTGGATCTGGCGGAGGGGACGGCGGAGCCGCGGGAGGGCTGCGTGCGTGGTGCCGAGCCGGCTGCGCAGCCCCAGCCAGCTTTCCCACGGTGGCATTCACCCTCACTGGGGCCCAGTAGCGTCCTCATCCCCTCCTCAGGCCGTGCCCAGCATGTTGCAGCTCTCCCAGGACTCTCTCTGCCCATCACCCCAGCCAGTGCATCCCCTTGGGCTCCCCAAGGGTTGGGATGGGGGGAAATTGCTCGTGGTTTTGGTGATAAAATACCCACAGAGTCCCCGGCAGCAATCGGTGTCTGACGAAAGTGTTTGGTTATTCAATAACTTTTAACCTCCCCAGGTGGAAGCTGCTCTACGCCTGCCTAATCACACAAGTTGTGGGTTTTGGCTAATTTTCAGGCATTTAGTGGATTGGGGTCTGTCTGTCCCTTGGACCAACTGGTGGAGTTAGGGAGGAGGGCAAGGATGAGAGAAAGCTTCAGATCTGAGTTCAAAACACCCAGCTGATGGGAAAAAGTAGAAGGAGAAAGCCCAGCAAACCCTCACCAGCTGCAGGAACAGGCTGCAGCGGGTTGGCCCCTGCTTCCTGGGAACACGTGCACAGGGAATTCAGACCTTCTCCTCTGCAAAATGCTTTTTCCAAAGCAGACCAAGTCACAGACCCAGGGAGAAAGCTGCTTCCACACCACAGCCAGGGCGAGCAAGGCTCTTTTTGCCTTAAACCAAAGATATTTTATGTACCTATAAGGAAGGAGGATTTTGTAACCCACTCCCAGAAGAACAAGCAAGGAGCCGTCGTCCTTGACACAGCAGTGGGGTTTTGTTTGAAATTCCCAGCTCAGTCAGGAGTTAATGGGTCTTTCCAGGCATCTTGAAAGGTTTTTCATGGATTTTTTTTTTTCCCAGTTACAAAGTGAGGGAGAAAGGCATGTGCAATCTCCTGGCCACAACTTCAGCCCCCAGGTGCTGCAGAGTCAGGTGTGCCCGGAGAAATAGGATGCACCCAAGGGCTGCCACATTCATTAAACCAGTGTTTAGAGATTAAATCATCACCAGGGCCCCAGTTTCTTCTGTCCCCTCCAATCTCCCCACCCAGCAATGCACCTTGATTCAGCATGGGGTTCAGCTGTTGCAAAGCCCCTGAGCTTCCCCAGCTCAGCTGGTGCAGAGGCAATCTACTTCTTTAAAGTTAAGAGACTTTAACCTCAAGTGAGAGCTCTCCAGCCCTGAGCAGGGAGGGATGTGCTTGACCTGCACATTGCACCAGCAGTGGATGTGGCTCTCTTGCCCAGAAGCCTCAGCTTAACCCCAAGGAACCCAAACCTTGTAAAATAAAAATAGTTTTAAAAACATCCTGCCCTGCTTGCTGTCAACACCAATAGATCAGGTCCCTGCTATACTTCACAGGAGCTCTTCCCATCCCAAGGTGACTCAGACACTGTTCTGCTCTCAAGAGCAGGAAGGTTCTTCTGCATGCTCTCCAGTCACTCACCATTAGCCTGCAAAACCCCACTTTTATTTGGCAGTAAGCAATTTAACCCCACGTTTTCCTCTTCTAAAGCCAGGAACAAAGTTCTACACCTGGGCTCTTTTACCAATAGGCCTCCATGAGAAAGGCTTTTGAGCAGCCATCTCACAACAGTCACCAGGGCAGCTCAGTGTTTCTGCCTTTAAGCCCCAGGTTGTGGCTTCCCAGCCCTGGATTCCCAGGTTCCATCCCCACACATCAGTCAGCTTCATGGAAACAAGGAGGGGGCAGCCAAAAAGGTGCTGTGTGCTGCTCTACAGGCCATTTTTATATTCCACTACAGGCATTTAGAGAAAGGGCTTAGGCACCTCTAGCAGTGCAGAAGGAAGCCCTGGAGGGGTGTCCTGGGGCTGCATCCAGACAGGAACCGGTAGCAGTGGGGTAATTGCTATTTTATCAACTTCCCAAGCATTTGAAGGCAAGCCCTTTGCCTTTCCCACCTTATTTCCACAGGGAATAGTGTTTTCAACTTCCTCAACAGCTTTTGTTTTCCCCTTTAGGAGCTGAGCATGACCTTCCCAGCCACTCAGCCCCAAAATTCCTTCCCCCCACCTCAAGCACAGACACCCCAGCACATAGCTCGCATCCCTGCAGTAGGGCCCCAACCAGCCCTGGCACACATGGACTCAGCCTGGGGTCTCAACCCATCAGCCCCAGCACAGCCCAGGTCTCACTCACCGCTGGGGTTGGCCGAAATGTTGTTCCCCCAAGGAAAGACTGTCCCCTAGGTACTTCCCGGGAGGCTGTCGCTGAGCCACTCACCTGCACCCACCAAGTGTGGGCAAGCAGCACCCAGGGGCCCTGCTCCTGCCAGGTGCATTGTATTTAAGGTGTGGGAGAATGTGTTGATAATGGGGCAATCAATTTTCTTCCCAGCACCCGAGGCAGGTTTACTCTGAGCCAAGTCCAGAGCCAGGACCTGGGAGAAACCACCAAGAGTGTTCACTCAGCTATAGAGCAAGTGATCCCCGCTGCCAAAACCTTCCCCTTCCCAGCACAGTGGCTGCCCGGAGCCTCCCTGCATCCCTGTGGATGCAAACAGGATTCATGATGTGTAGGCTGCAAAACCAACACAGAACCAGTGCCACCTGGTAGAGCCATGGTTTAGTTGCTCCACCACCGTGGATGCGCCGCTCTAAATGCAAAATGAACTCAGAAGGAGCCCAACGTGTTGGTTTGAGGGGACTCTGGGTAGGGAGCAGAGTCAAATCACCACAGGGTAGGATGCTATGGGCTAATTTGAGCAGCAAACTTCCCCATGTAAAGGATAAGAAACGACCCATCCCCACCCAGGATGCTGGAAGAAGGATTGCATGGAACAAGCAGCTGAATATAAGGGTATGTTAGTTAGATCCTAAAAAAGAAAGCAGCATAGTCAGGCTGAGTAAGGACCCGTCACACTTTTCCACACACACACAAGCATTACCACCCATTGGCTCTGCAGGCCTGAAAATAGCTGCCAGCGAGTGAAACCCAACCCAGGGCTCAGCCGCTGCAGGGGCACCACTCTAATCTCAGTGTCCATGAGCCTAGGGGTGGCTGTCCCCTCCTCCATCCTCCCACAGTCACAGGGCAGGGACCAAGGCCATGAGAGTCCATCGGTACAACGTCAGCTCAGAGATGCCAGCAGATCCAGAGGCAGATGGTTCCCAAGCTCGGGGCACCCCCAAGCACTCTGGCCCCATCAGCCAGCAAGCCACACGCTGCAAGAGCCCTCCCGAGATAAATAGGTATTTATGGAGCATGATTTTCCAAGAGACCTTCACAAATCCCCTGCTAAGCTGCTGCACAACTGGGTATAATCATGGTGGGACCAGTGCGGGAAGAGTTGCCATGTCCCTCTGCCCTGCAGAAGGACTGTACTGCCCCAGCAGATTGCAGCTAGTGTGGGTTTCCCCTGCAGATGCAGGGGAGAACCTGCAGGGAATCCCTGCACCAGGCACCCCTCTGCCCTGGCTATTCAGAGGGTGACATGGGCAGAAGCGCTTGCTTTCATGCTCAGGGAAAAAAATTGTTTCTGGTCCTGCTCACAGCAGCCCAGTGTACCCAGAAATCAAACCCATGTAGGCAGGATGTGCTGGCAGGCTCTGCTCAGGTCCTGCTACCTGCAGCCAGGTGGTTATGATGGTGCCCTTGCCCTGCCCATCATCATGGGGCTGGAGGGGACCAGGGTGGCAGGGGGAGTAGCATCCAGCTGAGTTCTCCCCACAGGGGCTTCTAGTAAAGGAAGAAGGGAGGAGAGGCTGAAGGCTCAGCCATGGTACTGGCAGTGATGCCCATACCTGCTACAAGTGACATATTGCTGGGCCACGAGCTTGAAAATGGGGATGCAGAGGCTGCAGGTACTACAGAGCATCCCTACCCCATTTCTGCCCCTAGGTTGGGGGGCACAGGGTCTTCCTTAGACCCTCCAGAGACCCACAGCAATGCCTGGCACCCCACAGACAAGGTCAGCCCGTGCCCCAGGGGATGACCTCTCCTCCAGCTCTCTCACTGCCAGCAACACAACATCCAAATGCCACTTGGGTGAGCACAGCCCTCCAAGTACCCAGGCACAAACCCCGAGCCACAGGTTTATTTTCCAAGGGGACCCTTGGCACACTCACCCCCACACCACAGGGACCTCGCAGCACACCCAAGGCAGTGCCCCGACCCTCCAGGTCCAGGGTTTGCTGCACAGACACTGAAAGCCACCCTATCCCAACAAAACACAGAATAAATTAATAACTGCAAGGCCCAGGAAAGCCTTCAGCCAGTTTTTCTACCTGGTGTTGCTGAGGGCACAGCCTGGCTCTTTAACCCTCAGAGGAAGCTGCAGGTGCACAGTTTAGGGCAAAAATCTGGGAATTCAGAATCACTGCCCCTTCCCAGAGCTGACAGGAGGGAAGAGTCCTGTGCTGGGAGCCAAGCAGGAGCTCACATAATGTCTCCAGGCACAGGGCAAAGCAGCCAGGGGTCAGGTTTCTGTCCTCCAGGACAGCATAAAAATAGAGGTGAGGAAAAGGAATTTGCTGAGCAATGGGAGAGCGGGCCTCATCCAGAGGCTAGCACAGCCCCTTCCCCAGCAACTGGATAAAGAAAGATAGAATCCCCAGGGGGAAAGCTGGGCAGCTCCCTTATATGCCCCAGCTGGCATTAATCCCACTAACAAGCTGGGTCTTTCTGCAAAGCGGGATCAGCTCTGCTCCAGCTCAAAGCAACAATCCTGTTAAAGGGCGGGTGACCAGGGCAGAAGCAGCCAATTAGTCCATGCATCACCAGCTGCATGCCCGGGGCTCCCTGCAGCCCCCACAATGCTCTCCAGGACATTCATGGTGGAGCAGGCTCTGAATATCCCAACGTGTCCTGCTGCTGGGGCAGGACAACCCTTGACGAGCTAACCAAGCCCTAATGAAGGGCTGGAGCTGTGCCTTATCCCCCAGCCCATGCCCACCCATGCATCACCCAGGCACGACTCCCCCAGTCCCTGCTGGGGTGGCTGTGGGGGCTCAGCTCACCCTTGGGCCCCCTCCCCAGAGGGGACCAGCCCTCTGCTCCATCAGCAAGGGCTCATTGAGGCTCCTGAGAGAGCCCAGACGAGCCTGGGGAGGAGACATAAATTACAGCAGCAAAACAATACCCCATTGTCAGGCACTGCCACAACACCAGCCCGTGCCAGGGCTGAGCCTGGCCTGGGGAGGACCGGCACCAGCAGGATGGTCCAGGCCTGGCTCAGCAATGCAGGACCCTCTCTACCCCCATCCCGGCTCTGGCTGCAGCACGAGCGTTGCGTTAATCCAGTGGTTTTCAGATGAAAGCTCTGTGCAGCCCCAGCCCCCCACAACCACCCCCCAGCACGAGGTTGGGACTGGTGGAAATGCTGTCTGGGGCCACCGCCAGTCTTCATCCTCAGGGCTCGGCTCCTGGACAGCCTTTTTTTCTCCCATTTCTGCTGATATAGAGTGGAAGGAGGAACCCAAACCTGCCGGCAGCAGACACGGCGCCTGGAGCCGTCCCTGCAGTGACAGCGCCGTCCCCACAGTGAGCAGAGGCCAGTGGCTGGCGTCCAGGTCTAACAACCAGGATCATCATCACGGTGCCCATATATATTTTTTAAGTTCAGGTCAATAAAAAGCTTCAGTATATGCTTTATTTTGAGGGAAGTCAAGGGAAATATGTGTGTATAAGGCGGCCCTGTGTGTCCAGAAGAAGGATGGGTCTCCCAACAAGCAGCACCCAGGGTATCTCTGAAGCTGCCCTCCCTGGTGGAAGCACAGATGCCCTCTACTATCCTCCTCTGTCAACATGGCTGACCTCAAAAGAGTTACTAGCCCAAAGAAAACAGCCCTGGTCGTTTGGTGACCATACTCTCTCACATCAGCCAGGCTGGTGCATCCCAGTTGTGCTGATGCCACCAGCGTCCGGTCCCAGGTGGGGGCGATGCCCACCCTGAGCCCCAACCTGCGGTCCTGCAGCGTGGTTGTGGGCTCACCCGGGAGCAGCAGCAGGAGGACTAGAGCCAATGTCCTGGGGGTTTAGCTCCTCTTTCGTTCCCTGCATTTATTCTTCGCCTGTGAAATTATTAATGGCTCGTGATTCATCAACACCAAGAGGGAGATTACAGACACGTGTGCTTATTCAAGTGGCTCTCCAATACACACACACGCGCGCGTATATCTGCAGATATGTATTCAGAGGCGCCTCTAATCCGCCAACGCCATTGTTAAGGCTGTTTTAGGGATATATTGCACATTTATCCCTGTCCTGGTGCTGGCATCTCATTAGCCACAAGGCAGGAACGAGCTCAGCATCCCTGTGCTGGGCTCGGCAGGGGCTCAGCGCTGCCGCTGGCATTTCAATTAGTGGCTCTGTCCCTGGAGCACTGGAGCCACCAGGGCTCTGGCTACCCCATTACCCATACCAGTGCCAACCAGTTACACTCCAGACTGGTGGGAGCCCTCCAGGTTTATACCAGGGGAATCACCAACAGGATTTAACCCCCTGGTTATTGCATATACACAAGAGATAGTGACACTGTGATGCAGCCAGCATCCCATATAGCCTGCAAGGAAGACAGAGGAGTGGCAAACTCCCTGGCATGGAGAGGGCATCAAGTGGTGACTCTTTACGCCCAAATCCCCTGTTTTTACTCTCCACTGGGAGATCCATGCCTGATCACAGCACCCCCCTTCCATCCTTCCCAGGAAAATCCCTCTGGCTGGCCCCGCCACCACTCCCCACCCGGGATGTGCCAGGTCTAATTGCTCACCAGCTCCTGCAGGCTTTGAAAGATGAAAAGCCCTCAACAGGAGAAGTTTTGAGTGTTCATGGTTTATTAATGGTGAGCCATTATTATTTTACCTTTCAAGCACTCGGGTGATAGTGAGGAGGGAAGGAGAGGGGGGAAGCAACATGAACCCTCTGTGATTTTCTTCTCCATCTCCAGCCATCAAGCACCGCCTGCACCAGCCCCTCAAGCAAATGCCTCCACTGCTTTCCAAGGGGCTGTTTTACAGATTTATGGTGGGTCCCCAGTAAAACAGCATGGGAGAAGCAAACAAACAAAGCAGCAGAAGCGAGGAACCTCCAGTGCTTCATCACTGGGCTCAGCCTTCCCCATGAGGAAGAGCATCCCCCTGGCACACACCCCACCATGGCCCCAGCCCCTCCACCGAGCAGAGCCATGTGGAGGTTTATCTGCTGCCTGCCCCATAATTTGTCCTACTCCCATGGTTTTGCCTGCTGCATCTCCCTGCAGCTCCCACTGAAATCTTCGCTGTGAATTATCATCCCCAAAGGGCTGGGCTGTGAGCAGACACGCTGAGAAAGAGGAAAAGGGGAGTTCAGCAGCACTGTGTTTCCCACCGAGCACTGCTGGACCAGAGCTTGGCACCAAGATGCTCCTGGGGGTCTGATGGAGGAGAGCGGTCCAGACCCTTCCACAGATAAAAACTCCCACCCCATCACTGGGATGCAATGCTACTGCAGAGCAGGGAGAGGGCAGGGAGCAGGCGGCCACGCGGGGACGCAGAACAGCACAGGGGTGCAATGGTTTTCAAAGTTGTTTTTTTTTTTTATTGGCATAAATAATTCATACACTGTCACCTCACCAAACACTGCACGAGAAACCACGGGAACAAATGGCTATCCATTTCTGCAGGTCACAGAGATTCGCACTCAGTCAGACAGCTGAAATTATAAATACTTTCTTCAAGTGTAGAAAACGTTATAAATGTTACTGTACAAATTTACATCAGGGAGATCCATCGTGCCTTTCTCAGCATTTTTTGTTGTTGTTGGTTTGTGGGTGATAGTTTTTTTGCACCAGAATCAACTGTTCTTTTCCAGTGACGAGAGATTTGCAACAACGACAACAAAATATATATATATATATATATATATTTATGTATATATTTATAAAAAGAAAGGGGAAAGAGGAAAAGGGAAATGAAAGTCAGCTCATTCTGCAACAGTCAGAACTAACACAGAGAAAACAAAGCAGGCCATCGAGTTCAGTTTGAAACTGTACAGGATTTAGAGCTCATTATATATGTATATATCTATATACATACATATAGCAATATGTATATATATTTATATATACTTTATGTACAAGAAAATGTAACAGCATACTTTACAGGGACCAGAAATTAAAGAAGGCTTTTGCAGCTGACCAAGCTTCCAGAAGAATCACTATTTGCCAAAAAATTAAAAATAAAATAATATAAAATAAATAAATGGCGAAGAAAAGAGGAAGGAAAGTGAAGGTGCCCAGCAGAGTGCTGGCCACCAGCAGGCTCAACCCAGGGCTCCCCTCGGCACTTGGGGGGTGCAGACAGCATCTCATGGCACCACCAACACATCACCCTTCTCCTTAGCACGGCCAAAGGGACCAAGCTGTAGGCACCAACACTTCCATAGCATCTAGCAAGGGTTGACCAGCTCCTCCACCTCCAAGACATTAATTTCTGCCTACTGTCTGTCTTAATCATCTCAGCTCCTGCCATGGTCAAGTACTGGACAGAAGTCATCGGGGCTGGACTCTGAGCTAATGATCCCCAGGAACTGCCTAGTCGTGGCTCAGTAAGGATTTGGGTCATTTTGGGGGAAAGGTGGATTGAAGAAGAAGCAGGACTGGGAGATATAGTTTAGCAGCCCTAGGAGGACATAGTGCTTTGGGGCCATGCAGCACCACCACCTCCATCACCGGTAGTGGTTTCACTAAGCCCCAAATGCGGTATTCCCCTTGAACAGTGAAACGATGGAAAGAAACCTCAGGCAGCAGCGAATTCAAGGACTGGGGAGCTCAGGGAAAAGCCTCAGAGGGCGACTGAAAGGATAAAGCAGCTGAGAGCTGGAGGACCAGGCCAGGAGAGCATCGTTGGGGCTGCTCCACTGCCAGAGCTCAAGGACGTACCCTGGGGCTGGGGATGGTTCCCTGCATCTCAAGATACTGCTCAAAACACCACCGTGCTAAAACTGGCTCTGCTCCCACCCAGTACATCTGGAAACAACCCCTGTCTCTTCTCTAGCTCACGCAGCTAAACTGAGCCACCGGATGGACCTTCTCACTCCTTCGGATCTCCTATTAGAGGGCATTGTGGAGAGCTTCTCCCGCATTCTCTCCCTGCTGGAGGGCTGGATATTTTTAAACTGGGGAAAAAAAACCCTCACAAAGACAGCGTCAAAAAACAAAGAACAACAACAACAAAAAAGTAAGATTTGTTGTTTGGTTTTTTTTTAATAATTAAGACTTTCAAAAATAAGAAGGCATGATGCAAATAACACGGCTGCATAAACAACCGTTGCTGCACTGAATGGAAGGGAAGGAGCTGCTCTTCTGGGCTAATTTACGATAAATACAGGGCAGCTATTTTTCCATCGATACTATTGTGCAATGGCTCTGCTCATGGCCTGGCTGAGACGTTGTGGTGAGGGAAGGGGGGGAGAAAAAGGAGGGAGATGAGGGAAGAGTTGGCAAGATTTGTTGGCTATAGAAGCATTTAGCTCCTTTCAGATGCCCGCAGTCCAGGAGAGAAATGCTTGGCTGAGTCTGCTGCAGAGAGCCCTGTGCTCCTGGTCAGGACCTGATGTCATGGAGTAACCAAACCAACATGCTCATCAGTTCACTTGTTTCCTTGAGTCTTGGTCTATAAAATAGAGCAGGCATCTGCCAGCGGCTGGTGAGACCCCATGGGGGGATATGTCAAGGTGAGACTTCCCAGGCAAGTAGAGGGCTTGGGGCACTGAGAGCAAACCCACAGTAAGTCTTTCAAGATTGGTGTTGTACCTTCCACCATAAATCTGCACAACGCCTATCAGGCTGCAGCACTTTGCCACCCCTGGTGCTGAGCATCACCCATGGTATCACCTCCTTCATCCTTCCAATATATTCCACTTGCTACTGCTCACCTAGGAAGTTCACACCTACTTAGAAACTAAAACCACTGAGTGAGAAGGACACCAGCTTTCTACAGCGATCACTCCACCTGAACATGGTTTGGGTGATTTCATGGTGAGACCTCCCCGCACGCCCCCAGTAGCTGAGACCTCCAGTGATGGAGATGTGCTCCCTCCCACAGACCTCGAGACCACTGCAGGTGAAGGCATTGGTGAAAACTCAGAGAGACTCTGAGGCTTAGTGCAACGTTTATGGCACACATGCGCATAAGCGCAGAGGATGGAGAAGGCATGAGACAGCGGGGAAGGGTTGGGATGGGGAGGATGGGCAGCAGAGGATATTGCTGCTGTGGCCCAGGGTGAGATGAAGAAGATGGGGGATGTGTGTGTTAGCAAGGGAAGAGGTGGGATGTGGAGGAGGAAGAGGGCAAACAGCCATGGAGCATCCCTCCTCATCACTGGGATGCTCAGCCACCTACACTGAGCTCTGCAGCGTCACACCCAGGGGACCAAAAACCGCCTGTGCTGCCTGGTGCAGGGGGCAATTAGCACAAACGAGGGCTCATCCTGCCCTCATTGGCTTGTTCCACTTGGCCTCAGCATCAAAGGTAGAAGCATCATCCCAACTTCTTGCAAAACATCTGAGAGCGAGATGTGACTGCATGGCACAGCAAATGTCTCAAAAGCATCAGCAGGAGACTCATCCAGACTGACCCTCTGCCAGCACGCTTGGAGGCCAGATTCACTCCCCTTCTCCTGCCCACCTCAGATTTTATACATATGCATGTGTGCAAATTTTAAGAAATAAAAGCACCTTTGCAAATGCCACCACGATTGAAGTAACACCTCTTCCTAGCTGCAATTAGGTTTCTAATCTTCATTTACTTATGCTAAAGTGGTTCAAATGCTGGCAAGGGGGAGTTAGAGGAGCAGCAAACAAACTAGGGCTGGTTAGTTTGCAGAGCCTCCTCATGTCTCCAAATTAAAGCTAACTTAGACAATGATTGAATTATTCAGGATGGTTCCTGTCAAGCAATTATGCTCAATAAGGGCCTGAAAACACAATTTGCTATCATCTGTCACTCGACAGCTCATCTAATGAGCTCGAGGGCCCATCTGAGCTGATAGGGAGAGGGAAATACCAGCACACAGTATTCAGGTGGCAACACCATCTCTGAGACACTGCCTAAAGACCATCTCTTCAGGAAGGTCCAGGATTTGGCTGATGGAATATGAATATGCAGGGGAAAACAGTCCAGGGCATGGCTGCTTATTCAGCTGAGATGTCCATGGCTGCCACGCGTGGGGCTGGGAAGGGAGATGCTCTGTACAACCAGAGCCTGTCTGCATCCCTGGCTCTGGCAATGAGCCTGGGAAAGGCAACAGGAGGGGAAGGACCCCAACCCCAGACACTCCACTCTGTCCAGCCACAGAGTGTCCCCAGACCTGGGGTTTTCGGAGAGCCTTCAGGAGAGAGGATCAAAGCCAAGAGCAAAGCAGCGCCGGGGAGGGTGAGAGAGAAAGGCTCGCTGATTAGATACGCACCAGGGCAAACGGCTAAATTAAAGGAATGTGGAGATGCGTCCTGCTGAGAGGGAGACCTGGGGGGGAGCATAAGTGGGCATGGCTGGGAGGTAGAGAAGCCACTTGTGAAAGGTCACTGCTGCCCATGAAGGGGCTGCCGAGGGTGGGGGAGCAGGATTCCTCCAGCTCTGGCTCTGCAGATGCATTTCCCCACGGGGGGCAGCTAATAGCAGCAGCACTCCCTGGCCCTGGCAGGCTCCAATGCTAAACTCATGAATCAGCAACATTTCCCCCTTTCTTTCATTTAAAAAATAAATAAATAAATAAACCCACCAAGAAGCAAGCCCTCCCCAACCAAGCATCATGAGCACTGACCATGCTGATTGGGCCCAGAGGAGCCCTGGGGTTAAACTGAAGCTGTCTGCCTCATGGGTTGCCCCTGCTTGGCAGGGAACCAGCCCAAGACCTGCCCCCATGTGCATGGAGAGCTGCTCGTTGTCCCCATCCTGCTGCAGCCAAGCATCCCCCGGGGCTCTCGGGGCTCAGCCGCCGGCTCGGCTCCTCCAGCCCTTGCAGAGAGGCTTCATCACTGGAGGTGAATCACTGTGGGGGAAGAGGCTCATTCCCATCCCGCAGTCGGCCTGCAGCGCCCGCTACTCCTCTGTAGCACAGGGTGGGAAGCAGAGAGGAAGAGGAGAACCGCAGGGGGAGGAAGGCACCGTCCCTTAACTCCTCCCGTCACAGCCTGGAAGGGACACAACATGGCAGAGTCAGCACTGGGCATTTTGCCCCACAGCACCGTGGGGTTTTGCAGGGAAGCTCATTGCAAAAAGCCTTCCCGAATGGGTTTGCCATGGGGCTGCTCCCAAATGCAGCAGCACCGCGGGAAGCCGTGCACTTCTGCACCTCCCCACCAGCCCAGTTTAGGTCCTCCTGGTGCAGGCAGCTCTCAGGTTTAGTATCATCTAGAGAGGAAAGGGCTTGCTGGGTACCACACACCTCACCCCTTCCCTGCGTGTCCAGGCTCTCCCAGCAGCAGGACCCACCAGGGGTTTGTCCCCCATCCCCTCCGTGCAGGGATGGCAGAGCTGGCTCATCCCGGCGCACAGCTGGAACTCCTGGGCGAGCAGGGACCCTGCAGGGAAGCCAGGACCTCACACAGCAACAGTGGCCGAAGCCGAGTCCCTAAGGAAGGAGGCAACTCAGATGGAAAGCGAGTGACGAGCTGCAGAATCCTCCCTCCCCGGAGAGAAAAAGAGGGGGCTGGTAATTAAGGGGAAGCTGCCGAATAGCCACAGCCCATGGCAGGCAGAGCGTGGCTTGGTGATTGCAAAAACCTTCCCAAACCCAAGTGAGCAATTACACAGCCTGCTGCTTTGGGGTTCACCAACCTTCAGCTTTCCTTGCCCAGCTGCCAGAGCCACCCTGGTGCTTGCTTGGAGCACGGATTGGTAATTAACTTCCCTCCTGATTAACAGCTTACGTTCTGGGTGATTTGGGGGCCATCTGACCACTGCCTTTGTGCTGTTCCTGGGAGCGCCTCATCAGCCCCAAGAACATGGGGATGGGAGGTAGCACAGGGGACACTCCAGCAGCTTTTGCTGTGCCTGTAGCCTTGGGGCCACCTGCACTTGCCACACAGATAAGGAAGCAAGGAGGTTTGTTATCATATGCAGGAGGAGAAATCAGCATCTCTCACCCTTGGTCGAGTCCAAGATGGGTGCTTGAAGCAGTCCAAAGTGCCCTCACCTCGCTCCCTTAGCTCATCTTTCCCTCCCGCCCCATCCCAGTTTCCAGCCTCCGCAGTCTGGGGATGCACGCTGGGAGAAGGAAAAATCTCCCCCGTGCATGCAACCTCCGCCTGGCGTTTGGTCCTATTTGTCATAATATGACAAATTCAAGGGAAGAAAATGAGTTTCTAAGTGATTCTTCTGCATTTTTCCTGCTGTTACCAACAGGCCAGATCCTGAAACCCTGACTGGGGACCCATTTATGCAGCACTTGCTGAAGCAGGGAGATGTGACTAATCCAAAGCAATGAAATGGAGCAGGATTTGGCCATGGGCTGTCTGCAGGAGAAGAGATCTTCCCTTCTCCCACCACTGGAAGCTGTGATGCCTGACACAGGCTGCAATTCTAGGGAGGGACCCCGGGCATGGCAAGCCCCCATCAATTAATCTGGGCAAAAGAAGGAAAAACGGCCTTTCCAGGAGGAAAAACTACTCTGAGTGTGGTACACAGGCAGGCACAGGAGCCCTGACTAATGTCCCCAAAGGAGATGTCCCCAAGGTCCTGGCACCAGCCTGCGCCTGGACCTACCCTGCTTCTTCCTCACAGCACTGGTGGAACACATCGCCAGGCTCCTCCTGATCATCTCCAACTATTTTCACAGGCTTTTTCACCCCAGCGAGGACAGCCAGTGCTGCAGTGACAAGTGGCACGGGCACAGCACTCTGTGACCATACTTCTTACCCACCCTTGCCCACCCACAGCTTGTCCCTCTGCTCCCCCAGTGCCAATACCAGCTGCTAACAGGGAGAGCAGGGTCTCAAGGAGGGCAGACGGAGCTGTCTGCTGGCACAGGGAGGGACACGCAGGGGCAGGGACTTACTCTGCCGACTTCCAGAAGTGCCCAGGGTGGGAAAGGCGACGGTTGCGCTTTGGCAGTTTCTCCAGCATGTCCATGAGCTTTGTGAAGGTGGGTCTCTCCTCTTGCTCGTAGGCCCAGCAGAAGAGGAGTATGTCCTGTAGCCACACAGGGTGAGTGCGTGAGCAAACCAAGCCAGTCCCTCTCCTAACACAACCCCCACACCCAACGTCCACCCTGCAAGGACCCCATCTCCACCACTGCACCCTGGTGAAGGGCTGGAGTGGAGGGGATGTGTCCATCCCATGAAGACCTCGTCTCCATCACCACATCCTTGCGAAGGGCTGGGGCAGAGGGCATGTGCAAGCTGAGCTGATACTTGTGGCACAGCGCAGGACCAAACCACTGGCTGGGGAGGGAGGGACCCCTTGCTTTTCTGCTGTCAGATCCTGGGCAGCACAGAGTGTATCTCAAAGGGACCCTCTGCCCGGGGTGGGTGCGAGTGGGGCACATTCCCTCTCCATGTACACACACACAGGGCTCCAGCACCTGCCCCACACCACCTACCGAGATCTCCTTGCCCATCCCAATCTGGCTGAGGTTGGGCTTCATCCCTCTTCCCACCTGCCAGATTATTGCCTCCGCTGGCTGTGTCTTGAAGGGCCATTCCCGCGCGTGCAGCTCGTACCAGATCGTGCTGTTGGGAGACAGTGGGGATTAGAGATGGGAGGAGCTGGGAGGCATCCTGAGGCAGGACACGTCTGACCATTGCACCCACATCCAAAATCACCAACATCCAGGAGAAGTTTCATCCCAGATACGACACCAGAGTGGTCAGCATTCATTACAGAGACAGAGCTGCTCCCATTTTCCAGAGGGGGAAACTGAGGCTGTTGACTTGACCAGGAGCAATCCACCGGCCTGCCACAGTCCCCAGTTTACACCAGGGAAGAGACTGTCCTGTGGGCAGAAGGATGGAGGCTGATGGGAAGCACGGGCAGAGACATGGGCAGAGGCATGGGCAGAGCCGCCAGCCAGCCTGTTACATCAAGTGGGAATCTCCTGCCGGGCTGCAATAGCGCTTCACCCCACTGCCCACGGAGCAGCTTAATAGATGATGTGGGGGGTAAATACATAGTCCAGCTGCTGGACTGGCATTTCTAACTCTGCCACCTGCTCCAGCTGTGCCAGGCAGTGAGCACCAGGGAAGGATGAACCCAAGCATTCGCTTTCACTCTGACTTTTCCTTTTTTCTTCTGCAAAAAGCACTCCATGCCACAAAAAGCTGTCCAAGCCATGGCATAAACTATCCTCTGTGCCCTCACCAGGTGATGGCACACGTGAACCCCCGGCCATCTGCCACTGCACCACTCTTATCGCTAAGCCAAGCCCTCCTTTCCATGAGGACTCCCAAATCCAAGGGAATATCCCAAAACAAGGGCATCTCCTACTGAGCTGGCGGCTGCCCCCACGGTCCTCCGCCCCCGCTACCACCTGGGAGTTTTACATCCTCATTTTCTGGAACCCAGAGGATGGATGAGCCCCGACTCCTGCAGTGCTGGTCCCAATTTCCAAGACAAATTCCATGGAGCTGCTTTTCCCTTCAAAGGATGCCATCACGGCCGGTTAAAGCAGCAAGAATCAAGGTTAAAATGGCCTCAGGGTGGAAAACTCTGGTGGAGAAAGTCTGATAAATGAAAGATTGCTCTTGGATAGGGGGGATCCCTGATTTTGGAACTCGGCTGTCCTCATTTTGGAAAAATATGCACCATTTGGCAATAAATCTCCAAACATTTGAATAATGTGAGACATTTGTAGGTGCTGCAGGCACAGAGGAATTGGGGGGCTGGAGAGGGGCAGGTCCCAGCAGCACAGGACGAGATGCTCAGAGAGGAATGGGCATTTTGAAGGTGCCCAAACCCATCCAATGCAGTTAAATGTAAGTTTCTAGTTGGGAGTTTGGAGCTTAATTTTTCAACTTCCCACTTTCAGATGCATCCAAAATATTTGGGCTGCATTTCCTGAGGTATGGATGGTGCTGTGGAAAGCAGTCTGCTGTTCCCTCTCCCTTTGCACGAGAAGACCATGCATCTAATTAATGATTGCCATGATCTCTCAGGCTTTGGCGAGTGCATGCCACCAGCCTCAGTCCCCTACTCTGCACCACCCTCACACACACTTTAATTTGACATTTTTGTCTCATTTAAATGGTCTTTTCCTCTTTTTGTCACTGATCCCCAAATCCCTAGAGGGAAGCGGCGATGGCAATAACCCTCCAGATCATCTGTGAGCCTCCCAGGCTCAGAGGAGGGCAGCAGAAACAAGAAGGAGGAAAAATGTGGGAAAATCTTTTAATCTTTTAAGGAAACTCATGCTTTACATAAGGGCAGAGCTCACACTCAAAACAAAAAGAAAAAATTAAGTCTAAGTAACCAACTCACATTTAGTTCAATACAGTCCCTTAATTACTTCTTTATTTTTGTGCTAAAGTTATAGCTCGGGGAGGGAAAAAAAAAAGCCAGACCCTTTCAGCTGTAATTACTGTAGTTTTGATGGAAATATCGCCTCCGATAACAGCCCCACGCTCGCTAATCCCCTCAGCCTTTAAGGTATCCATGAGAAAATTAATCTGCTGGGTAAAACCCCCAGCCCTACATCCGCCTCCAGAAAGGTTTTATCAGGGCACGATTGGGCTCCTGCCATAAGGGAGGCTCTTTCAGATAAACGGCAGGAGCGATTTGCTGAGTTCACTGAAGAAGACTCAGTTCTCCTCTTCTTGGCCTTTTGGCATCTCCTCCCCCCAGCAGCCCCAGCTCGCAGTGGCATCCATTGCCGCCAGGCCCTCTGCACCTGGCTGGTGGGGGGAAATGGGGTGTCCGGGGACTCCCAGACCTGTGTTCCCAACTCTCTGAATCCCCAGCCAACATCTGGAGCACCTTCTCATTGGTACCCGCCCCAGTAGGATGCAGGGGAGCAATTACACCAGGCTGACATCCCCAGGATGTTCCAGATCCCACTGCCAGGAGCCACCCTGGTCCATAGCCAAAACAGGAGGATTTTGTGATTGGGGGTGGGTGGGGGTGGGGGGTTAACTTGAAATTTCTTGAAGCGTGAAGGTGCTCCGAGACTCGCAATGGGGATTCCTGGAGGCCATGTCCCTGGGGTGTTGTGGCAAGTGGTGTCCCCATCCCCTCTTGGCTGCTCGTGGCAGCTCACACCTGATACAACTGTGCCAGTTCTCTGCAGTTTGCCCACTCAGCGGGGACTCACCCCAGTGCAAAGACATCTGAGTGCTTAGAAAAGGGCAGCTTGTCCTCCTCCGTGTCCGGCGAGAGCTGGCGGATGATCTCAGGAGCGAGGTGGCACAACCAGCCATTCTGGATCCTCAGCTTGTTCTCCCGCCTGCCAAAACACAGAGCCGAAGTCAAGGGTACCCTGGGGGGGAACAAAACGACCACCTCGACACCAGAGAGCAGCTCCCCAGCCCTCCCACCCTCTCCCCAGGGCATTCAAGCCTGGTTTTCCCTATGGCATCCTAGCAAAGTCAGCTTTTAACCCTCCTCTGAGAAATGCTGGTGTGGTGACTTTGCACCTGGCAGGGCACAATTTCATCGCAGGACAGTGGTAAGGGGGAGCTTCGGCTCTGCTTAAAAGAGGGGTGTGGGGTAAAGCCCAGCAGCACTGACACCTGAGGAGGCCCCACTGTGGTTTGAGCAGGAGGTTGGACTGGAGACCTCTAAGGGTCTCTTCAAATCAAACCCACCCTATAATAATGGCCCGGAAAACAGTGTTTTCAGGTGTTTGGTCCCAAACAGCCCCTCTAGCCCACCTCTGTGTCCAAGCCTCCCATGACATCAACCATGGGGGCAGCCTGGCTTCTTTATAATCCCCTGCCCCACAACATGTAGTGGCTGATCCTCGCTGTTACATTGCTATTAAATCCCAGAGTGCCACCCAGGATTTCACTTCATTTTTAATCCCCCTCAGCTAACCTCAGCCTTCTCTTCCTCTGTCTCCTCAAGGTTCCCCTCCTTGGTACAAATATATTAGGCTCCTTTAGCCAACGGCTGAGGATGACATTGGTTGTTTCTTCATCCTTTATATCCTCCAACAGGCACATAGGATGCACTGTTGGCTTAAAAAGGGTCCGCAGGCAGGGAAATGGGCAGGGACCACTGGTGGTGGTAACACATTAAGCAGCTTGATTGTGTGCCCAAGCTCAAATTCGGCAGCATAGTTATGCAGGATGTAGCAAAAACTCTCCAGTGTCACATCAGAGTAGAGAAGGAAGAGCCTGCTGACTTGTATCAAGGAATTTCTCCCTGTTTGTGCTTTGATGCCCTCCCAAAGATGGTGATGTGGAGGAATAAGGGATGGCTGCAGGGTCATTATCCTCCTGAACTTCAGCCTGGGGCCAAAATCCCAGAGCCAGGTACCAGGGGACACCAACCAGGCACGGGCATCTTCACCCACCCCTGAGGCAGGATGACAAGCTCCCCCCACAGTCGCTGACTCCTTGGCTGGCCTTTCCCTCCGCGGCTGCGTGCACACAACACGCACAATCCCAAGATGACACAGTCCAGATCCTCCTGGCCACAAAGCCATGCCTGTCCCTCAGCATCACCTCCAGGTTTGGCAGCATTCAGAGGAGGAACCCCCTCCCTAGGGAAGGACCCTGACAGTCCAGGGAATTGCTGATTAAGCCTCTATGCCCCCTCCGGGGACTCGACAGCTCCTCTTCACCCTGCTGTGGCAGAGGCACTGCCGCAATCAGCGGCTCCGGCGAGGCACTGACCCTCCAGCCCCGGGAACTGCAGGCAAGAGCACTTCGGCGCAGGGGGGAGGCTTTCAGCTCCCCAGCTGGCTCCTGCTGCCATCCTCCAGCCCTACGTGGCTCTTAATTACAAGCCAGCATTAAGCACCAGAGCAATTAGAAAAGACACGGAGGAGCTCGCTCATCCTTCCCTGTGTCTACGCTCTCCATCTCCGGGCAGGCAGCAGGGAGCAGGACACAGCAGGCAGCACTCGGATCTGCTCCACCACCCTCAACAAGACCAGGACTTTTTTTGTTCCATCAAGTCACCCAGTGCTGTGACATGCCACAAGTGGTGTTCAGGCTTGCCTCAGGATGCTCTGGGGACTGGATTGGGCTCTGCAGCTCCCATGCAAGCCCAGCCTCGTCCTTCTGCAAAGATCACTTATGTCTGAGCATGCAGCAACAACGGTTGAGTTTTAAAGCAATCCCAAATGTAGTTCAATTACAGCAATTTGAGGTTTCATGACAAAAGTTTGCCTGACTTCATAATCAACCTGGCCACTTCCACTAGCAGAAAGCAGCTCGGTGTCTTCTAAACCCACCAAAGGACAAGCCAGCCCCAAGGAAAAAGCAAGAGCAGAAGGGCTCTTCAGAGCACTCAAGACCCACCTTGCACTCCTAATTAGAAAGCAGCCCTACTAAGCCCAACAACATTTAAATAAAGGAGAAATAAATCTAATTTCACAAGGATAAGACACCAGATTATGAAGTCTCTGCAGAAAGTATTTTAGTTCCGATAGCCATCTCATTTTTCAGCAGCACAAGCATGTCACAGCATGGATGGACACTGCAAACTCCTTGTGCCAGATGCTTTCATGAACTGAAGGTGAGCCTGTTCTAGGAGGATGAGGAGGATTTTTAAGCCTTTTTTTTTTAACCCTAGTGAACAGAGGCCAGTTTGTGTTTCTCATTCACATCTGAAGCAATATCACTGTCCTTCACTTGACCTGCAAAAATTTACTTCCTTCTCCATATGTGCTCATCCATGTAAGCTCCAAGGACCCAAAACTAGGATTTATCATCCTTCTTCATCTGAGAGATACCATAACCAGCAAAAAAAAACACCCAGAGAAGGGAAATCAGACCTGCAGACACTTGCTGCTTCAAAATTCACTGCAGCTGATGAGCGAGGATCCCCAAAGCCACCTCTCAGCTCCCCACCAGCAGTCCAGGACAGCCACACTGAAAGCTTCTCAGGGCAAAAATGTCCCCATCTTCTAAATTTTTCTACCAAAATGCTGCTCATTTCAGTTCAGCCTTGCATTTCTGATCACCCCCACACTGCCATCCTTCCCATCCTGAACTATCTCCTGGACTTTATCCCCCAGATGACACTCCAGTCTTGAGCAGAGACAGACACACATTGGTCCGCCCCATTTCCCCAGCATTTTGTCTCTCATTTTATCTCCAGAGCATCTCTGACCTTCACAGCAAAGTTCCCTGGCAAAATTTGGCCCTTTTTGCCCAAATCCTTTTACCACTGCTGGAATGAGCTTCACTTCTCCACTGTGGGGAGAGCAGCAGCATTGCTGGATTTCTTGGGCTTTCTAAGCTTTTGACTAAGTTTGTGCTAAAACCAGATGATATTTATACAAGCAGAATGGAAAGAGTGGCTGCCTGGCTTGCTGCAAGAGGTGTGGGATGGAGAGGCAGCCATCACCTTTTCCTCTAATCCTTCGACTTCATCACATGGAAATTGGAAGAAAATACATCATTTCCAAGGTGCATTTTATCTCCTGAGCATCTTCACCATGAAGTGACAATCAGCCACAACAACCTCTCCAGCAACAAACCCCATCACGTGGGGTGATGGAGACCAAAAGGACCTGAGGGTGGGTACCACGCAGCAGGAGGAAACCTACCTGAGCTACCAGTGCTGATAATGTCACCCTTGGCCCATGCTGCTTCTGACACAAGGGGTCTAGTGAAAAAACACTCTCCCACTGGGAAAAGTCGGCAACACGCTTTTTTTTGGTTTTGTTTTAACAAAAAAAGGAAAATATAATCTTTGGGGTTTTTTCCACTCTTCTGTCTCCTTCCACTTCCCACCCCAGCTTTGCTTTGCTTCCTTTCCACAGCCACTCAAACTCTTTGCCCTGCCACGCCTACAGCTGGAAAATATCTCAAAACACTGGGAAAAAAAATATTCAATAAGAAACATTTACTAAATGGACTTGATTCCAAACCCAAAGAGACCAAAAATGTCACAATGCTCTAAATGTCCTGAGGTTGGCTCTCATTTTCTCCATGTCTTCCTCCATGCCCTGGCTCAGTGCAGACACCATGGCCAGATGTCTGCAGCACCCGAAAGGTCACCAGAGTTGCCAGGGGACAATCAGAAGGATGGCACCACTCGACCCAGGCTGCTGCTCTGGCTGCAGTGCTCATCAGCTCAGAGGCAGGAGATGAAGCAGATGCCAGGGGATTATAACAACAGTGTTAGGGAAAGGCCAAGGAATGAACCAACTTTGCTGGCCCTGGTGAAACAAGCCCTAGGAGCATCTTCCTGCAGAGTGGTTTGGACATGGAAATGATGCATCCCGTGGGAAGAGGTTGGGTCCAAGAGACCCTGCCCCAGGCCAGGTCCTGCCTCTCTGAACCAAGCTATTGGAGACGTGCACACAGCATCATGCTCCTTCCTACTGATCAAAAGCAACTCTGCCTTCCTGATGCTAGGTTTAAAAAATAAATTAACCCAAACCAAATCAAAACGAGATGCAACTTCTGCACCCAAGGAGCAGAACAGTTTGTTTTCACTGCTCAGTACTCAGTCTAGACCCGCCTCACTGCAGAAACCCCAGTCCCTCTCTCACCATCTCTCTGGGGTTTTTTTCTGCAAACTGAATGCTGGCATGGGGCTGCGTTCTGAGGGAGCACTGCTTGTGGAGCAGAGGGGTTTCTGCTGGAGCTACGTGTCTTGGTCTTTTCCCAAAGCAAGCCTCCTCAAAAGCAAAATCCCAGGAGGTGAGGTGGTGAAAATCCCAGGGCAGTCCCAGGACACTCAAAGACACCTTGTGTCGACTGAGGCTGCAGACCCAGAAAGATACTTGCAGAGGAGGTTTGGGGCTTCCTCTCTGTGTTCCCAGATCAAAGGGGAGCTCTAGGGCAAGGGGAAGAACACCAGTATTTCCAGCATGCCATGTCATACCTGCCTGCTTGAAGAACTCCCGAGATGCTGAAGAGGCCAAAGTCTGTGATCACCACCTTCCCATTGTCGTAGAAAACGTTTTTTGACTTGAGGTCCTTGTGAAGGATCCCCTTGGCATGCAGGTAGCCCATTCCCTAGGATGGAAGAGAGAGAAAAATACCCCAAAACTGCAAAAGCAGCACAGACAGACAGGATAACGCCAGAGCAGGGGCAGCCCCACAATTACCAAGCCAGGGTGAGCTGGGCTGCAAGTGTCCCTGTGCTGCAGTGGCACATCCACTACTGACCTCTAGGTGGGCCACAGCCAGAGGCTGCAGGTCCCTAAATGTCCCTGCAGAAAGGGCAGGTATCCAGGGGGTGCCCTGGCTTGGGACAGGCATCGGGTGGTGCTCACAGAAGGTGATGGGACTGTGTGGGCATCTCAGCTGCAGCAACACCCACTCATCTTCCTGACTAATTGGCTATGCAAGAAAAATTAGCACCAAACCAAACTGGCAGTTGTTTTCCTGAAATCCTCTGCTGAGAATTTGATAATGATGATGATGTTTTCGCCTTCATTCTCTTTTAGGGCTGGGAGCAGAAGGGTAATAAGTCAAAGCTCTCCATCACTGCTATCACATACCCTGGCTGAGCCATTAATGCTTCTTATGTGCACACCGGCACCATTAGCCTGGAAACAAGCACCTCGCAGGAGTCCTGCCTTAATTCTTTTCCCCTAGGAAAAGCTACTTGGCGGTTAATTAAAATTATTGCTAATGATGCAAAAAAAGGCCATGGGTGGGAAATCCAAACTCCCCTGCACTGGGCTTGTTTAGCATCGGCAAATCAAGCAGACTGCCGACAGCATCATATGGCGGACGTTCAGCTCAACAGGATAACCAGCTCTGGGAATGGGGAGGGTGATAAAAGCCATTTATCCTGACTTTAGCAGGGCTTTTCATGCTGTCTCACTTTTCATTCTCATAAGCAGACTAAGGAAAACGTGGTCTAGAGGAAGCTACTGAAGGATAAATGCCAAATGGGCCAGCAAACTGTTGTTTAAGAGCAAATATCAGTTATCTATCACTGACATGGGGGGATTTATTAACTGGATTTCCACGGGGACTATCCTCGGTCTGATCTTTTCACATATTGTCATTAATCACGCAGGCAGTGGAACAAGAATATATTTCTAAGTTTTCAGGCAGTGGGGAGCTGGGAAGCACAATACAAATTCAGAAATTATCCGGAAAAATTGGGCAAGCAGCCTGAAAAACCCACAAATCCTCAAATGCAAATATCCAGGATGTGGGGAAAAGCCTGAAGGTACCAAGGACTCACCAGAAGCACGGACTTGCAGGGCTGTGCTCCAGCAGCAGGAAAGGCTGGGGGCAGCCAGGGACAACTTGCTAGTAGGGGACAGCAAACACCCTAACTTGTCAAGTCACGGGGGTTTAACTGCACCCCTCGGCAGTCAAATCCTGAAGAGCCTCTGCTAAGGGATGCTGGATGGAGGAAAAGAATTCAGGGCTACAGCTGGCCCCGAGGTGCCACAGCCACAGCTGGATGCCGGGACCACTCCAGGCACTGGGATTAATTAGGGATCTCTGGGTCCCAGCACATGAAATAATGATGAGGTTTAAAAATCTGCTTTAAAATGCCACTGTCACCTTCACAAGTGCCAGGGTTGTGCAAGGAACAGCATTCCTCCTGAAAAGAGCAGTGCAGGGCCCCAAAGCATCCATGGAACAGGATGAGACCCAGCACCATGGGGATGCTTTGCAGCCCCTTCCCATCGGCCAGGGTTGACAAGAGCTCAGAGCAGGCAGCAGGGACTTTGCACCCATGGTCACACAGCACATCTCCCACGCATCCATCAAGCACAGCCAAGCCTTTGCTGAATGTATTTCTCAAGGAGCTCTTGGCAAACCCAAATCCCTCGCCTTGCTCCATGGGGTATCACACAGATCCCACTGCAAATTCCAGCCCCACCGCCTTCACCCTCGGGATGATCTGTGAGAAAACACTCTCAGCCCAGTAATGCCTTAATTTGCTCGGCTGCCCGGCATGCGTGAAAAGCCAGCTCCCTCTGCCGGCTTTGCTTCTTAAATAAATTAACTTTTGCCTCTGGAGGATCAGAGCATAACAAGAACCCTTGCACCAGTTAATCCAATAAGGATTAACGGCTCTCCTATCGCATACGGGGACTCAAAGAATAAAGTTAAACAACTGCCGTGGCCAGGTAGCAGAGCAGGAGCCTCCCCCATGGTCCTGCCTCCAGCTCCTCTGAGCAATGCTGCCCCAAGCCCAACCAAAGCAGTATGTTGGGGTTTTCCTTAGCTTCTCCACACCAGCCACCTTCAAGTCCACCAAAACATCCTTAACGTCTGCTGACAGTTGACATGGAGAGGTGGGACAGCAGAGAAACTGCTCCTTGTGGCACACACCAGCAATGGCCGATGTGTCCTGGGCACTGCACCAGGGTGGCCGTGGCAGGGGTGTGATGGACCTCTCCTGTGAGCAGGAGCTGCTGTCTTAAAATCCCTCTGGAGCACAGGGAGAGCCTGGGCTCAGCACCCACCTCACACAGATTTGCCTTTGGACCTCGGCTAATTCCTACAGGGACCTGGAGCAGACCCAAAGCTCCTCTGCCCTGCAGCAGGTTGCAGCAGGGGCACCCAACCCCATCCTCCCAAGGAGGAGAGGGGATGCAGTTCCCTGGTTTGCTGCTGGGGCTACAGCCAGGTCTACGTGCAATTGTGCTGATTTGCTTCAGCAGATCTCATGGGTAACGTTCTTCATGGTGATGCTTTCATCCCACAGATCTAGTGATACTTCCCCAGTGCTGGCGACGCCTCGCAACACCACGAAGTTTGAGGTTTCCAACCCGTTCCTAACGCACAAGCAGCTGCAGAAGACAGCAGTTGCTTAGCCTAGTCCTCAAAACCCCAACCCACACGAAACAATGCAACCGCACAGAGAAAGGGGCTGAACCCAGCCATTACCGCCCTCTGTGAACATCTGGGAGGCGAGAACCCTGAGCACAAGGGCAGTGGTAGTCAAGGAAAAAAAAAGGCAAAGCTATGGGATTCCTCAGACACTTGCTCAGTGGGAAAAAAAAGGTCTTTAAAAGGTGGAAAATATGGATCAAAAATAGAAATGAAGCAAAGGTCTCAGACACCCTGAATTCAGCCATAGTTTTGCCACTCCAAGATGCCCCTTGCAACACTGGCTCAGCAAAGCAGTTAAGCCTATGCTCAACCATCAGCTCCTGGCTGGACCCCAGAGATTTTGGGGGACTTTAAGAAATTTACTTTAAAACCAGCATGTGCTTTGCTAAATCTGGTGTAAATAAACACGAAATAGGCAATATAATAAGTGATAGCATAAGAACAAGCAGGGTAATGCACCATTCTATTTTATAACATGGATTTGAATACTTAAGGAGATTTTTTTTTTTTTTTTTTTCCCCATAGAAATATGTTAAATGTGAGCTCAGCCCCAGATAATTTGATCTTGCTGTGGGCCAGAGGTGTTGGCTGACCTTCAGCAGGGCACAGGGTCAGTGCCGTGGCTCCCATGGTAGGACATATCCCAAATATTTTTGGTATAATTTGGTGTTAAATATGCTTGGAATCACAGTACAGCCATACTCTGGCAGACAGTTCAACACCTCTTGGGAAAACAAGCTGTTGCAGACACTCGATGGGAAGCTTTGATGGCTCAGGACCCAACTTCCCAGCCACTTGACCCTCCCACGTGAGGATCCTCCCCAGCATCTATTTATACGGTCACGTCTGAAGTGTCAAAGATGCACTTTTGAGTCATCTCTGTGAAAGGAAAAGCTCTTTTAGCTCTGAAAAATGTACACGTGCTCTGCCTTGTGGCACAAACACCCCCCTGCCACAAGCACCACAGCACTGACTCCTCTGGGCACCTTGGCTGCAGGGATGCTTTCACTACAGAGACGTGGAAACCTCAGACCAACAGCAGATTATTATTTTTTTTCCAAGAGGAGAGGAATATCCAACCACCAACTCACTCGCAGCAGCAAAGCTGGACTTAAACACCTGCACTTCCAAGGGGGAATAGGAGCTGCGACCAGGATGAGCCCCAAGCTCACCACTGCATGGCAAAGCCTTGTGCCACCCCAGTTCAGCTCAACATGGGTGAGGGAAGTCTAAGAGACCTGGATTTTAAAGCCAAGAGGTGCTGTCCTGCCCAGCCTCCTTGACTTCTTCACTCCTGCTCCTCAGAGCAACTCAGCTGGGCTCTCACCTGGATCTGGACCCCCATCGATGCCAAGCTGCCCCCGCACCATACCATACCTTCACAATTTCTTGTGCTATCTGCCTTGTCTTGTTGACATCCAGGACGATTTTGGCATCTCTCACC
This sequence comes from Athene cunicularia, assembly GCF_003259725.1. Lineage (NCBI taxonomy): Eukaryota > Metazoa > Chordata > Aves > Strigiformes > Strigidae > Athene > Athene cunicularia. The sequence goes on along the minus strand of NW_020799121.1, from coordinate 1,856,644 downwards.
ACTGAGTAGAGAGTCCGTCCTTTACACAGGCTGAAAGAACAGGAAAAGGGAGAAGAGAAAAACATGGTTTATAAACCCCCGCCAAGAAACATCCCCAAATTATAAAGACAGCGGCTGTGGCAGGAACTATAAATAACTGCAAGAGCTTTGGCTACATCTCAAGGCAGATTGGAGATTCAGCAGGGAAACTGGGGGGGGTCTCCCCAGTCTGGCACTGGGAGAGAGCTTGTGCTGCTTCCTGATGTGTGCTCGTACCATCACCATGGTGCCGAGCCCTGTAAGGGGTAACCCGGGCTGTTTCCTGGCTCTTCCCCACGTCCCAGCCACGGGCAAACCACCTGGTCCTCTTGCTTCAGACTTTTTGTGCAAAACTGGCCGCGGCTCCCCGCCTCTTCCCTCAGAGGATACAATACTCACAGATGTAATATGAGTCAAAAGAGGAAAGACAGGGAGGAAAAAAAAAAAAAACACAACCAATGCACTGTACAATGTCCTCCAATTTTCCTTCTCGTACCAATTACAGTAAAATCTATTTACAGAGCCTTAATTACCAAAGGCAGCTGGAGGGGGAGGGGGGGGGATATAAACCAATTAAAAATATATTGACATTTGAATATCATAATGGAGTACGTGGGTGGATGGTGCCTCGACTCCCGCCCACAAAAAAGGGCTTTTTTGCTTTTCTATATCCACCCACGCTCATTACAGACAACTTTAGAAAGATGAGACTGGATACCTGTGCCTGGGAAATAAAGCGTCCGACACATCTCGTTAAAGAGGCTTCGGTGGCCACAGATGTTAATTTGATACTGTTCTAGTTAACAAATGAAAAGTTACAGGTTTTAATTCCTCTGCTTTCCCCCTGCTGCATCCTTGCTCACCTCCACTGCTTTCCCCCTTTCCCATCTCCTCCAGCCCCTGGGATGCCAGCATGGACTAGTCTGGATTTGTCCCCTGGGAGATGAGGGGGTTTGACCTTTTTGGATGGAAATAACCAGCCCAAGCTATCTCGTTTAAAGAGCTGGGGAGCATCACATCAAGCTGCCCTGGGTTTCCCTGGGTATCATGTTGCTCAGATGGGGAGAGGGGGCAGCTCAGACCCCCGGCTTGAGCAAGGAAGAAGAGGCACACCAAGGGCAGCAATACTCAGCACAGCCCTGTGGAGAGGTGAGCAGCCCAGCCCCACAACAACTTCCCCTGGGTGGCAAATCTGGAGAATCATGGTAAAGCCTCGCTTTTACTCTTCACCCTGAGGCTGACTCACAGCAGTATGATGAGGCAAACCCCCCAGGAGGCTGCACCATGTTTTCCCTGGGGACACTGAAAATGGCAACAGCAGTCCCCCCAAACCACAGCGTGGTTGCCATTCCCCCATCATTACTGCAGGGCCAAGGCCATCACCTGGATGCAAATAAGGTCCCTGTGAGCGATTAGCCCCCGAGAGCAGAGATGTTGGAGGCTCGCCTCCAGAAAGTTGGGGAAAGCTGAGCTCTCTGCAGCTCTTTGGGGTATTAAACTGATAGGGATTGGGATAGCGCTTATTTAAGCCTTGCTTGCTTCTTCAGAAGCTCATGGATACATAGGACCCTTCTGCTCCTAAGCCAAAAGCTCCATGTCCCTCCCTGGGCAGAGAGCACAATATTCAGGCCAGGCAGCAAAGCAGGAATGGGACCAGTCCCATATCCAATGGGTTTTGGAAAGACAACAGCATCCTTCAAAGTACTCTGTCATGTTGGAAATAGCCTTACCAGGCGTGAGCTGCGGTGGGGATTTTAGGGCATCTTCATACCTGTGCAACTGCCTCCTTGGTAATGGTTTCCCACTCTCAGGTGTCTCAGCATGTCCCTGAGCACACCAGCTGGACTCCAAAACCGAGGCGCCCGCATTTACAAACGCAATCTTCTTCTAACTAAACCAGCCGCTTCATATCTTCTGCAATAGTTTGGCTGCAGTCAAATATGAATTTGTCTGAAGATTAGGATCCAAGCACTCAAACTCCTACTTGGAAATAAGTGATAAAGAAAACCCTTGGGTTTCTGCAACTGGAATTAAAGGGTGCAAAATAATGACAGACATGAAGTCTTTTTCTGTCACCTTTACAGTATTAAGTTTTTTTGTGTTAATTTGCTAAATAACCCTGTAAAGCTTTAAGCTCTGCAATGTAACAGGCTTTCTGCTTCCTCCCATGACCTGCCTGTGCACGAAGGAGTTTCCCCAGCCCTCCCCAGTCCCCAGCAAACGCTTGTTTTCCCCCAGAGAAAACCATTCCAGAAAGTTGCTTGTGGTCTGCATTAGTCATGAATTGACATTGCAAATGCAATGAACAGATTAGTGCTTGAACAGGGCTTGATTTCAGCCCTAAAGTGAGTTAAGATCAGCTGGTTTCCTGGAAAAGGGTTGTTAGAGAAAATCCTCAAATTTCTGCCTATCTGAACTTCAGAGATAACCCCGGGAGCAGAGTCTGCAGCCCTTTCTGGATGAGATTCCCATCTCTCCACTTCATTTACAGAGGGACCGCATTAAAGGAGGCAGCGAATGCTCCCAGCATGAGCCCCGGCACAAGAGGAGCAGCCACCGCTCAGAGCTGGCGTGGTGGCATCAGCACAGGGTGAAGCACCACAGGCTTGGGACGTGCCACCACCACTCCTCAGACCTTGGTAGAGCCATCGAGGCAGCCCAGGTGCCTCTCTCCTCCTCTCAATGAATAACTCCTCCGAATGAATTCAACGAGCAACCGCTGCACCGGTATTTGTTAGTTTTCTTGCTGGGTAAGGAACTGCCAATGCAGAGATAAAGCCTGGTTGATACCTATTATGCAGCACCTGAGCCCATTCAGCCACCACCTGCAGAACCTTTTCATGGCAGAGCTCAACAATTTCGCTTCTTCTCGTTCCTCCTCTGCCGTCAATCGTTCCCCATTCGGGCAGGAGCGGCAGGCACAAAGTGCGGCTCCCAGGGCACGCACATCATCTTCTGCCTTTCCACTTCAAGAGGTCTATGCTGAACCACAGCATTGAGGTACCCAGCCGGCTGCGAGCGAGCGATGCTGCGGATCACAAGGCCAGAGACCGCCTACGCTTGACACCAGAAACAAAGGCAGACGATTTGCGTCTTCAGACAGATCCTGGCTTATTCACCACTCAAGTACATATTCGTAAACAAATACTTGTCTTCTTCCTCCTAAACCTCTCCATCCCACCCACTGTCAGAGCAGGAAGGTTGGTGACATGTGCCCCAGCATCCTGCCAAACCCCAGGCAGATCTGAGAGGCAGCAGGACAGCCCAGCCAGGTGGCTCGGGGAGATGCAAAGGTCCTTCTGGGGGTCCCCAGCATCCAGGAGTGCACCTCAACCCACGGTGCAACCTCAGCTTGCAACCTTCCCCAGCACTAGGACAGTCCGGGCCCTGCGGCCCCATCCTGATGCAGATGCAACTCTCTATTCAAAATGAGTTTCTGAAGTGTTCAGCCAAGCAAGCCAAATCCCAAATTGCTTTATAAACACTCTGCATTTCACCAGCGTGGGCTGAAGACATCAGCAATGGGAGCAAAGCCAAAGCGACTTTCAGAGGAACAATTTGGGAGGGATGAGTGAGGAAGAGCTGGAGCACTGCCTCTGGATATTTTTGCCATTCAACATGAAAACAGCCTCATCCATCCCCCACCCACTGGGGTTTTTCCCCTCCCCCACAATATTGATGGTCATCATCTCTGCATTGATGGCCACCACCTCTATAGGTTTGGTGATCTCAGCCTGGCTCCTGCTCCAGGAGCGGGAACAAATCCAGAGCAGATGGTGCAGCGGTTGCACACAGGTTGCGATGCTGTTACTTACTGGTGTTTTGTGGTTTTCTTCCCTTTGCCCAACCATCCACATAAATGCCCATTAAATTAAATAGGATCATTTGAACACCCCAAAGTGATAAATGCCAGACACCAGGAAGCTCATTACTTGCTAGTATATTGATTTATGGGGAACCAGCTCAGATACCATGGTGATAGCCAGCACTATACACCCAGGGGAGACACAGAAGGAGACAGTGGGAATTAATAATAAGTACTTTAATATAAGAATACCTCTGCTAGCAGGTTACATCTGTGCTTGGGGAAAGACAGAGCAAAGGAGAAGCTGCTCAGATGCTTCCACATTCCTCATCAGTTTACTGATTTTTAGTATTTCATGGAAAAGAAGAAATCTTTGGGGAATATTAAGAAAGATATGGCCACAGCAACCTGAGCTGCTGAGCTGGGACTTATTTGATTTCATTTGAGCAAGACTTGCCACACCAGGGAAGAACAAGTACTGCACATGTCTGCACGTGCCTGAGTTATTCGGGAAGTCACAAGCTGTTTCCTTATATTGGCTTATTTTTCTCTTTTACCGACGTCTGGCAATTGTGTTTTTGAAACTAGACAGCCACAAATGTGTTTCACAAACCAGAAAATTAAACAAGGCTGGAAGAGCAGCAAAGGGAGAGTTTTGGGTTAATTTTTATCCCTAGGCTTTGTTTTCCTCAAAATCAATAAGAAATATCACACCCTTGACACACGCTCTCTCTGTTATGCCAGAGTGAACAAAGCAGAGCAGCGGCATCATCCAGCTCAAGTTCCCCAAGCCCTCTGCACCTAAACACCACCCGAAGGACAGCAGGGACAGCTAGCCGGGACAACCATGGTCACACTGACATGAGTTTGTTAGGTCTCAGTTTAAGGAGAAAGCTGACATATGTCAGACACAATAGATATATATTTTTTTTTCCTCTAATGAAAAGCTTGTCGGGGGAGAAAGGCTTGGCTGGTTCCTGGGCCAGCTATCCCCACTGGGATGCCAGCGGCACCCAGTATCATCAGGGCACCAGATCCCCCCAGCCCCAACAAGGGATGTTCAGGGCTGGTTTCACTGGGATTTACCACCCCCTAAACCTCCTGGTGAGGTGAAACAGCTCTTCTCTGAGCCACACACCCCCAGCACCTTGAGATTTAGCATGGAAACATTTCAGCCCATGACTGCAACTCTCTTTTAATTTCTTTCCTCTTCACTGCTCCCACTGGCAAGCGGGGAGTCACCTTCCCCTCTGCTCCCATCGCTTTCAGCAAAAGCAACATGTGGTTTCCTTCCTCCCCAGGCCCCAGGAAACACCATCCACCTTTGCTGGACCGTGACCAGGAGGAAAGCAGCAGCCAAAGGCTTCAGGGCAGCACAGTGCCATGAAATGCTGGGTTGGGAGCCTGCAGACCTGATGCTGAGCATCGGTGTCCATCGAAGTCCAGTCCCTCCAGGGGCATTGCTTGAGGGTGAAAATATTTTTCCCATCAAACTCCACCTCCAAAATGAACCCTTACACAAGTCTCCCAAAGCAACCCCAATGGGGAGGCAGGGAATTCATTACCTGCCATAAACAATGTTTGTGGCCACAGCAAAGTGCAGGTCCCCAGCCGGGAGCTCGCAGCACCCCAGCTCCCACTTTGCACAGAGGAGCCTCCACAGAGCAAAATTAGCGTGAGGAAATAGAAAAGCCCTGAAGAAATGATGGTCCCCTCATCCCGCGCTCGCTATCTCCACCCGATGGAAGCGCCATTCTTTGATGGATATTACTTAGGCAGCAAAATTTTCCTTCCAGCAGCTGGCACACGAGATAACTACAGCCAGCGCAGCCAAACCACAAGGGGAAGAGGAGGAGGAGGAGGGGGATCAGCCTCCCGAAAAGTAGCTCCAACTCCATTGCAGCTTGGGAAAAAACAAGTTATTTCGAAAAAGCAAACTCCATGCATTTTTATTTGAAGGAGATAGTGTCAGAGGAGACGAGCTATTCTACAGCTGCGGGGAAAAGAGCTAAGAGACAGGTGAATGCAAAGCAGCCACAGGCCCCAGCAGCTTATCTAAAGCCCTGGATGCAAACAAGTCATCCGAAAATACTTGATGCTTCGGGTGGCACTTGCTGCCTTTGAAAGGGTGCACTTGTAATCGGCTCTGAGAGGGCTGGCTGGGTGCACGGGGATGTGCGAAGGTGCTTTGACCTCTCCTTGCCTTTGAAGGAGCCTAATATATTCTCTGTGCCATGTTTCTCCTGCTATTTTGAACTCCAGGGCGGAAAAGAAATTTTAAAAACACCCTTCTTTTGAAGAGAAGGAAGAAGCAAGTCTTTTGATCAAGACAGCTGCTTCACTAAAACCCAACTCCACTTTGGAATAGTAATAATAATTATTATTAATAAAAAATTAATAGTGCTGTCACAGGAGGGATCTATTTCCCTGAGCAGGTGCCTCTTTGGCTAGGCAGGAGGATGCCAGCACATGGGTCCCCCATGACCTTCCCAGCAAACAGCCTTGCCCTGGCCCCAAAGAGGATCCAAGATGTCACTTAATAGCGAAGGGAAGAGCTGGCACAAGCAGAAAGACTTGGTGGGACTATCTCTCAGCAGGGCACTTAATCTCAGGCTTTCCCTTAAACACCCGCTTAAATCCCTTCCTCTCTAGTAAGTGCCTCAGCGCGAGTCCCGCTGTGCCAAGTACTTTTCCCAAGAAGTCACGGCCAAAATAGAAATATTTCCATGGCATTTTGAAACACTTTTAAAATACAGAGGAGAAGTTTCCCTTTGAGCATCCCCTGCCAGAGGAGCACGTTAAGATGGCACTAACGAACAGCTGGCAGGGATTTGATGCTACAATGGGGAAGACAAGCTCAGCCAGCACTGAAACAGCCAGCTCTTATTTCAACATCAAACACCCTTGCAGAGGATCAAGCCGCTGCCTCTCCCCATACATGCCATCCTCTTTGCTCAGGATATTTCAGTCTCCTCCCCAACCCATCCCGCTCTACAAGCTGCCAAAAGCAACACTGTCTCCAGGCGGAAGATATATACTCACTTAATGTATATATTAATACACGTATTGACTTTCCTGTTGTCAGTCGTTATCAAGATTTATCCAGCCTGATGGCCTGTTATTGATTGCAAAGGAGTGTATTCCCACGGGTCAATCAATTCTGATCCAGGCTGTGGCATGAAGTCAATACCTATTTATTATATGATCTACGAGCTCCATTATTTAACTAGGAAAGGGGAAATGTAGCAGAAAGTAAGAGGAGGGAAAACAACCGAGAGGCAGGACAGGAGGTGATGCTTGGCTCCCAAAGCAGGTGCTTGAACATGGAGAGGGTTAGGGAGGCAGGACCTCATGGCTCTGCTCCCAAAATACACCCATGAGTGGGGAAAAAAGGGTCAGACCTGAAAGGCATCTTGGAAGTACCCAGATCCAGGATGCATGGCTCCAGCCCAGCATGGAAGAAAGCGATGTGGCAGCTCCGTGCCTCAATTTCCCTCCTGTTGAGCAGGATTTAGAGCTCCTACTTAATTTTCCAGGGCAGGAAAGAAGGCTGATAGAATGTATTTTGAGACCGTTGGGTTGTAGTTTGGAGAAAAAGCCAATTTGTTGTTCACTAAAGCCCAAATGGCCAACAAGGCTCCCTGGAGAGAACAACAGGATGGCTGCAAGCAGCACTCACTGGCCCCATGGAGCACCCATAGGGGTAAAAACCAAACAGCCTCAACCTGTATTGTCTTAAGCACAATGGCTTACACCCTTCTCCTTTACACCCATCCTGCAAATCAGGTCAAATACCTGCTTAGCCCCCATCTCCCTCAGTGTTATGATTTACAAGCCCCAAATCCTTCACAGCTGAGCTGGGACACTGTAAATGTCAGGTGGTTTGGCATGGGGAGAGGCTTGGAAGAGCCAAGCATTTAAAGCCAAGCTTTGCCCAGAGCTCCCCCGCGCCTGCAGTGAATGGGATCTGGGGATAGGAGACCATCCCCCTGCAAAGAGCTGGGCTTGTTCCTCCTGGCAGCAGAGCCAAGCATTAGCCATTGCCAAAAGCAAGCATAGAAATAAATTATAAAATCAAAATAACACCACCCCCCAAAAAACTATAAAATCAAAATAAACCTCCAAATTAGCCTGTGCAGTGCAAGAAAATTACCCTGTAAGATACAGCTGGATAATCTTCTCATCCCTCGCTCACACACCTTCCCTATTAATTCATGGCAGGTGATGTGATCCCTGTTACTAAAGCCAGTTTGCTTTGACATGGAGGAAAAAAGAGCAAATTCTCTTTTCATCTTCGGTATCTGACATGAGAAGAGGACCTGGGTTTATGTTCGCCCTCAGCACTCAGCCCTCCCCCACTAACCACCAGCTCCAGGGAAGGGTTTGGGAGATGCTCTCTCTCTGGTAGAAATACTCCAAGTTCCTCTGTTGAAAGTCACCTTCGACAAATTAATGCTCTTTATATAGTCCTGCCATGGTCAAGCTTAATTCCTAATGTTCTTCAGTGTTCTCCTTAGTCTTCCTGGCACATCACTGCAGGGACATATATCATGGCCATGCAGCCCCAGGTGGGATCGCCAGCAGCCATCGAGTTGGCTCCCAGTTGCACCTCGTAAATCCAAAGTCACTCTGGAATCACACTGATGACAAGAGAGGGGCCAAAACCTGTCCAGAAACATCTCAGGATGCAAATCCCAGGGTCTTTGCCTGGGCTTCTAGTGCCACGTTTGAGCTTTTAACTAAAAACCAAGTAATCTTCTTAGAAAAGCTGCACCAAATCCCCCACGCAAGTCAGCAGGAGCTCAAAGCACGGGCAAGCTCCAGCTCAAACCTCCTCTCTCCTGCCTTTCAGACCTGCTAACCTCACTCCCTTCTCGCAAACATTCCCATCCAACAAGAGCCATCGGTGCCCTCCAAGAAAGCTGCACCCAGCATGCTGATCCCCCCTCATTACGTTACAGACTCAAAGAGACCCAGGAGCCTATCCTTTTTTTTTTTTTTTCTTTTTCCCAGAAGGAACACCCAGAATCCTAAAACCTGGTACTTTCTGCAATCCATTACCTTCGTGGGTGGCTCAAGCCATTTTAATAGCATTAAAAAACCGTTAGACTTTGTCCTTTGAAGGACCTCCTGGGTGGCTGAGGCTTTACCTCCCCTCCTCGTGCTGCCACCAACGGGGGCTGGGACCAGGAGCCCTGAGGAGCTGACGTGAGCTTACCCAGGCCTGGCTTTGTCTCATTCATCACTGGCAAAAACAACTTGTCATTTGCCTGTATGCAGAAAACACGGCACTTTTTCAGTCCTTTCATTTCCACTGGGCCGAGGACTTTGATGCTGTTTCATGCTATCCATTATGCAGCGCTCAAAGCACCAAGGCTCACATTCACTCTCGCTCAAGACTAATTAAGATGAATGTTAACTGTCCCCACTGCTCATTACCCAAGAGAAAATCTATTAGCGGCTCTGATGGAAGCAGTCTTTGGAGTCACCACCTCCCATTGCCAAAATTGCTGAATTTCTTCCTTTCCTTTCTGACCCAGACAGTCACATTAAGAGACTACTCAAGAATCATAGACTTACAGAATGGTTTGGGTTGGAAGGGACCTTTAAAGGTCATCTAGTCCAACCCCTTTGCCATGAGCAGGGACATCTTCAACTAAACCAGGTTGCTCAACTTGGCCTTGAATGTTTCCAGGGATGGGGCATCTACCACCACTCTGGGAAAACTGTTCCTGTGTTTTGCCACCCTCATAATAAAAAATTTCTTCCTTATATCTAGTCTGAATCTACTCTCTTTTAGTTTAAAACCATTACCCCTTGTCCTATTCCTAAAGCCCATACTAAAATGTCTGTCCCCATCTTTCTTATGAGCCCCCCTTAAGTACTGAAAGGCCACAATAAGATCTCCCTGGAGCCTTCTCTTCTCCAGGCCGAACGACCCCAACTCTCTCAGCCTGTCCTCACAGGAGAGGCGTTCCATCCCTCTGATCACTTCTGTGGCCTCCTCTTGACCCTCTCCAACAGGTCGACATCTTTCCTGTATGAACTCCAGAGCTGGACACGGCACTGCAGGTGGGATCTCACCAGAGCAGAGGGGAAGAATCCCCTCCCTTGACCTGCTGGCCACGCTTGTCTTGATGCAGCCCAGGGTACAGCTGGCTTCTTAGGCTGTAGGTACACATTACTGGCTCCTGTCCAGCTTTTCATCCATCAATACCCTCAGGTCCTTCTCCACAGGGCTGCTCTCTATCCCTTCATCCCCTCAGCCTGCATTGATGCCAAAGGTTGCCCCGACCCAGGTGCGGGACCTTGCACTTGGCTTTGTTGAACCTCATGAAGTTCACATGGACCCACTTCCCAAGCTTGTCTGGTCCCCCTAGATGTCATCCCTTCCCTCAGGAGTGTCAATCCCACCACTCAACTTGGTGTCATCTGCAAATGTGCTGAGGGTGCACTGGATCCCACCATCAATGTCTCTGATGAGATATTAAGCACTATAGGTCCCAATCATCTGGACAGACCAATGGTTAATGCAGAGAAAATCAGAGCGTTAACCCAAAACATCACGCTGTTAGCAAGATGCTGCCTCAGTTTCCCCTCCCAGCATTTGGCCATGGGACACGGTGTTTGGAGGGAGAGATTTCTTTCTGCTAATGAGACAATCCTTGAATATCACAAGTAATCAGGAAGGAAAATGTAGGGATGTGAAAAAGTAAAAATAAACCCATCTATAAATAACCCTCCTCCAGCAGCACCGGGCAGCACGATGTGGTAAAGCCCCTTCCAGGGATGGGCAGCTGCTTCCAGCGTGGCAGCAGGAAAATGGAGATTTCTTTAACAGCTGCAAGAAATTGCTCTTTTCTTGGTGGAAAAAACATCCTTGAGCGACCACCTCTGGGCAGTCAGAAGAAAAAGAACCTCTTCTGCATATCACCCGTTCGGATCCAGGAATGTGTGTGAGGAGGAGCAGGTGAGGAAATTTGGACATCCTGGATTTGTATCTGTAATTAGCCCCATCAGACAGCTGGGAGTGATTTTCCCCCTCTACAAGCAAATTCTGGTTTAAAGTTCTCAAAGTCTGGTTTAAAGTTTAAAGAACTTGAGTCCCCTCAAAAAATCCTGTCTGAAGAGCGATGCTCTCCGCTGTATGGGGTCACCGGCTTCCATCCTCCCCCAGTGTCACATCCTGGACCGTTCCCAGTATCTCCAGCTATTCCCAGTCCAGCTAACACCACACTGTCCTCTTCTCAGACTCATTCCCTCGAATGCCCAAGCAGCAGTTCCCATCTGTGCCGTGGCAGAAGAGTTCCCAGGGCTGTTGTACCCCTTTGGAAAGACCTGTCTATTCCAAGAAGCACTGCCAGACAAGGAAACATGCATGGGATGGAGACCTCCACATAGTGAGAAGGCTTTTCCCCAGCGGAGATGAGCAGAGCTGTTCCAAGAAGCCCCCAAAAATGTTCAACCAAAGATAGACCAGACAAGGACTGCAGGCACAAGGGAAGGGAGCATCCCTGCACTGCCACCCTGGGAAATGCAAGGGATGCTTTGCCCCACAAGCCCCAGAGGTCCCTCCTGGGGAAGTGCCAGAAGAGAGCCCCACAGGAAGCCTCAAAGTGCAATAAATCATCTGTGGAAATGACCTCCAAGCTAAGGGATACGCACTCTTGCAGTCCTGGGCTTCCCAAAAATTCCCTGAGACTGAGCTGAGCCCCCTTCCAGCATCCCCCTTGGCTTTCCTGCATTCTCGTGGCCAGCCCAGCACCAGCACTGGATATGAGCCGATTTCACCCCAGAAATCCCAGCAGGAGAAAACCAAACAGGTTTCTAGTTGCAGTGGAAAAAAAAACTATTGTGATGTTGATTCAGCCTTCGAAGAATACAGATAAAAGCAGGTTGCTGCTTGTAGGCAAAGAGCAGGCAATGCTTGGAGACACTGCAAGCACAGGTTATATTTAGGGCAATCCAATAAAGCTGTACTTTGACCTTAAAAAAAGGACCGAGTGCAGCTGAAAAGAAAAGCAAGCGAGCAGTGCGCTTCACAGACCTCATATTAATGCATCAAGCTACTGCAGTGAACATATTTATTTTGTCAAACTGTCAAAAATGGCACCTTTATGGTTTTATATAAAGAGGCATTAGAATAGAAAACACTTTGTAGCTAAACAAAAAGAATATATTGCCCAGGTTCTGATATTGAATAGGATTGAAAAGCTGAGCAAATTGGGGCTGTAAAGGGATCACAGAGCTGAGCGGGACGGAGAAGCTGCGTTTTGCTCTGGGTAGCGGCGTCAATCTGGTGTAACACATGGATGGGGTCTCTGACGCATTGATCAATACATGCGTTTGCACACTTTTCAAAAAGCCTTTGGCCTGAACTAGCTAATAGATGGGAATCTGAAATGCTGCTGAATTTTCTGAGATTAGTATTTTTTGGTCCAAAATAAAAAGGACATTTTTTCCAGTCCCCAGCTGGGGAGAGCCAGCCCCCGTTTGGAGTCACATCTCTAGAGCACGCAACTCCCAAGACAAATGCAGTCCCTGAACCCACCAGAGCAGGGAGCAAACGATGGCATGTGGAGCCACAAATCTGGGTTGAAATCCTTTGTTGTTGAGTAAGAGGGAAAGCAGACCAAAGCCCCCACCCTGGCACCCGCAGAGCTGCCCCAGCAGGGACCGGTGGTCCAGGAGGTGCTGCTTTCAAGAGGACATTAGGAAAAAATGATGCAATATTTCATGGCTAATGGCTGTCGGAAGCATTGCCATTTCAGTGCAGGCTTTCTGAAACACTGCCAGGAGGAGGCTGGAAATTCAACCTCACCTTGGGTAAACTTCCCTGAGAGAAAGTAACCAGTGGTGGGATGCAATGTGGTACCACATCAAGCCCTGTGGCTGAATACATGGTCTAGAGGTGAGGGAAATAATGAACACTCAGAAAAAAATGCATTTTACATGACAACAGCTGCTCTGGGAGTGACTGCAGCCTCCCTGCCTCGAGGCCAGCAGGGATTTTGGTTTTGCCCACCCATGCAAGGAATATGCCAGGATGCTCAGTGCTGCTTCAGCAGGGATGCTTGGTATTGCTGATTGACAGCAGGTACATGGGAATTCCTTGAGACTAAGACAGCTCTGGAGGTGTTTGAGATGGCTTGGGAGACCCCAAATCCCACCTTGCTCCCCAACCAGCTGCAAGAAGCCCCCTTCAGCAGTCTCATCCCTTCATCCTGCTGCAGTGTCCCCAAGCATCACCATTCTCCCAGACAGCAGCTCTTCAAGCCCCAGTCTCCTTCTCCTGGCCCCACCCCAAACTCACTCCTATTAGTCCCATACCCAGTTTTGGGTGTAACAGAGACAACAGCTTTGAGAATGGGAAGAAATGCTCCAGGAGACCATGACTTATCTTGCAAAGTCTCCCACCTCGCCGAAAGCAAGGAGACTCCGTGGACGGGCTCCAGACCTGTGGAGTACCAGCCGTCCTTGCGAGCACCCGGTTTTCCCACCTCTGCTGCCCTTCTGGCCATTTCACAGACCACTGAACCTAACACTTGCACCCTGTTGAGCCTTCAGACACCCGAGCTGTTTTCCCAGCACTGACTTATTCATGAAACCTGGTGTTTGCATATGACCAACTGCTTCATGCAATCAGAGGCTTTTCCATGCTGTGGCAGCACTCAAGCAGGGTCCAGACCCCACCACTCATCCAGGGATCTGACCGTTCAAAAAATCCCAGGACAGAAACTGCTGCTCCCACCAGGTTACACCCCTCCTGGTTAAAATAAATCATTCCTGTCCTTGGTTAAGAATCTGCCTGGACCCACTTATGATGGGTTTGCTATCTGCTTTGCAGCATAAATCACAATAGATGGAGAACATCCCTTTGATAGGGCAGGGAGGCCTGGCCAGCCTTGCCTACTGGTAATGTTTGACTGCAGGAAGCTGTTTTGGAAAGAAAAAGTTATTCTAGCTGAGCACAAGATGTAGGAGCTTACCTGGTGATGATGGCGAGGTGGGGAGGACTCATGCAGGCTCCCATGAAGAGCACCACATTCTCGTGCCGGGTCTGCCGGTACGCCATCACCTCCCTCTTGAAGGCCTTCAGCTGGTCCTCGTTGTCCCGTTCAATGTCAATGAGGCGGATGGCCACCTCCCCATGCCAGCGCCCATGAAAGACTTGCCCGAAGCGGCCCTTGCCAATGAGCTCGCCAATCTCAAGCTGCTCAAAGGGGATGTCCCACTCCTGGAGGAAGATGCTGGTCTGGCTGGCCTTGCGGGGAAAGTTGCGTGCAGAGAGGAGCGAGAGGTTCATCTCTTCAAAGTCATCCTCGGACTCCTGCACCTCCTCGGTGCCTTCCTCGTTCTGTGGGGTGGGGCAAAGGGAGATGAGTGCAATAAAATGGGAAAAAATGATAGTCAAAGAAGATAACATGGACAAAACCCCACTAGCCCACCTACAGCTTGCTCAGACCCGGTTGGGCAGGTACCTTCGAAAGGCAACTCGTGGCTGCATTTTCTGCAAAGCCAGCAGAAACCCAGATTTTGCAGGGAGGCATTTATTTATCCCAGGGCTAAATATAAGAGTGTGACACACTGGAACATTTAATTCATTTGTTCAAAAGCAGCATTTCATCCTACGCTGTCCAAGCTGTGCTCTGCTAATACCGACTGCTCCTGCCCTGGCACCCCCAGCTGTGTGCCCAGCCCCTCAAATAGGTCTGTTTTTTCCCTCCATGGTCTGCATCAGCTTTCTACAGGATTTACAATGCCCATTAAAAGCTGTATCCCCGGCCTCACCCTTCACCCCTTCCCCTCCACCACATTTTTAATGCTTCTCAGAAAAGCTCATTAAATTGTAAACTTGAGGGCAGACATGAAGCCCATGAGGGTCCCTCTTCATGGAGTGGGGACACAGATGCCTGGGCAAGTTCAGGCCTGGCCGTTAATTTAATTATCAGCAATTTCACTGCACAGATGCTAAACTTATCTGGTTCCTGTGAAATGTGCCCCAAGATATATATAAAATAAAGGCCCGTTAAGCACAGCAGCGAGCCCAGCCATCTCACCTCCGAGGTGGGCTCCACTTCAATTTGAAGCAATGGGTTTCCTTCCAGGCTGTTAAAAGAATTACTGAATTACTGCCAGGTAAAACACAGTTAGGTGGGGGTCATGCACAGGCATCAAGTCCTGCTTCCCACAGCACTGCACTGCACCGGGACTGAAGGGATCAGGGAGGAGAAGTACAAAGCTTGCTGTTAATCTGGGAGAGCAACCCCTTCCCACCCACACCCTGGCTGTCTCCATCCCAAGGAACGGCCCTGGGTGCTCACACAGGAGGATAGTGGGGATGAGCAATATTAATTACTGCATTTATTAATACTGGATGCATGAAGTTCCACAACGGATTTGGTGATGGGGGAGCACACGACCAAGTCTCCATCCCGTCGCCCAAAGCACATGGTGTGGAGGACGCACCTTTGCCACGTGCGCCAGAAGGCATCCCCCCAGCTAACTGGGGCAAGGGGCATGTTTACAACCTCACACCTTTTGGCCACATTGAGGCAGTGCTGGGGCATGCGCTTATGGCATTTTTAGGTGGTTTCTAAGATCAGAATTACCTTCCCAACAAACACCAAAGTGACAAGCACAGTTGATTAGCAGCCAGAAGAGAAGAAAACAGGTTTTTCGAATATTTTTGAGAACTGAAGGTTTCAAAGACCCTCCCTGCAGCAAGAGCACCTAAATTTGTCTAGTTTCCAAGCTCTCTGGGCCAGGACCATCTCTTTTCTTTTGCTTACACAGCACCTCCCACCACCAGGTCCACGACGCAGGTCTCACTGCACCCAAGAGTTAACAGGGAATTGGGGAAATTCTGTGGGGAAGATCAGCTGGGGCAGCTCGGGTGGTTTCAAGCATAATATAAATATATTATAAACTATTATTATCGATAATATAAATAACAGCATCCCCTTCCAGAGACAGCAAGGATCACAGGAGAGGCATAACACCCCCCAAGCCACTCAGACGCAGTGGTCCTGTGCTTCCTATGCCATTTAGTTGCCGCTAAAAAGCTATAAATCCCAAGGGAGACCCAGGTGGATATACAAAAGGAGCCGACCCTGACATCTGAAGTACCAGAGAAAGCCCAGGTAGATGCAGACGGCATCTGCCGCCCATCACGATGCACGGGTGGTTTGCAGGAGCAGCAGTCTCCTCCTGCCTGATCTTTAGCCCAGGCACGAATACCTGTCTCCTGAGTATCCAAAGCAGCGTCTGCTATTTAACCCAGCCAAGGCCAGGGTAACCTCAGCGGCTCCCACGAGTTATTTTCAGTGGGGCGAGCAAGAGAAGAATCACAGGTTTTGCATATTGAAAGCTATTTGCCCACAGAAGCCTGCCAGCCTTACGCCTGATACATTGCTTTAGGCAAGGAAGGAAAAAAAATATAAAAGGCTTTGACTTCACTACTTTTCCATTAATTTCCTGGCTGTCAGCCACCAGCAGGGACAGCCGCTCCGTCCCCATCCCCCTCATCGCCTTCCCCAGACACAAGATCTGCCGGACCCCCCGGCAGTTGCCAATGTGGTTTGGAGAGCGTGGGTGAGCCGGACACAACCTCACTGCAGCCTGGAGCAAGACCCTATCTGTTAAACTCCCGGCTTCAAAAATGGCATTTATAAAAGGGATCAGCAAGCAACCCTGAAATGTAATGCCACTGCCAGGGTGGCACAGGCAGGAGGACCTCAGCAAATGCCAGATTCGGCAGAGCAGCTCAGGCTCAATCTGCCAGGGAGAGCTGGTCCTAACGCCAATTAGATAACTGCATTTCAGAACTAATTTCAGTGCAAAGTTTATTGGACTTGAAAATATTACAGGTGAGACTGCAAAAACTGTCTTTATTGAAATAATCTCAAAGACTCTGGTTCTCTGCTTATAATTTAGTAAAAGATTAATCGCTTTGGCTTTGGCTTCTAAGACTGAAAGTCTTTTTTTTTTTTTTTTTTTTTTTTTGACAGCAAAGCACTGGGTAGGTGCATTGCTGTGGGTTATAAATCAATCCCCTGCCCTGTCCTTTCAGTTTTTCTCCTCCGCAACGCACAAACCAGAGTCATCAGCTGGGTCGGGGCAGCAGGAGCACCAGGGGCTCATCTTGACCATCCACCTCAGCTGGCCCAAAAGACATCCTTGAGCCCCAAATTGGTCCTGCAAAGCCAGGGAAGCACACATGGGTGCCCAGAGGAGGCAGGGTGCAGAGGATGCACTGCCTGGGGAAGGCAAGGTGAAGGCAGCTGGGAGGAGGGGGAGGCACTCACATGGGGTTGGAGTTGACAGGGTGGAGGACGACCTGCGGGGCTCGGGTCGGTGTCTCAGGCACCACATCTGGAGAGAAGAGAGCGGAGTGAGAGCAGTCTGGGAGTATCAGGAGCTCCTTCCAGTGCCGAGGGCACCCAGGGGAAGTAAATCCCACTAAAAACCTCCCAGCCCTGCAGCATCTTACTAGTGAAAGGTCCTGCAACAATGCACTGGTTTGGGGGAGAAATCCCACTCCAGCAGAACCCCTCTGCACAAATCCAGGGCTTAGGAGAGCTGGGCATGCACCCACCCCACTATATCTCAGCATCCCACGTTACAGGAGAAACTTTCAAAGAGACTTACCTGGGAAAATGAACTGCTGCTTGTACTTGTAGTAATGGGAAGCTGGAAGAGAGAAATGTGGGGTTAAACACCAAACTGCAGAGCCAGATGCTGGAGAGACTCATGCAATGACAGCCCTGGGTCCAGGTCCCCCTCTGCACGACACAACCCCTCCCACCTCCATCTCTTACCCACAATGGCATGTAGGGTGCCCAGGCCTAAAAACTAAGACCTTACACCTCTAATGATCTGGCTGGATTTTAACTTCATTTTTGCCACCATCAGCTACTGCTCGATACCACTTAAAGGGTGTTGCAAAGTCACTGGTGAGATTTGGACACCTGGTTGACAGCAAAAGCTCACAGGGTTTGAGTGCTCAGCTCCCAGTCAGCCCTCAGGAACCACTCAGCACTGTGGAGACACCAAGTGATAGATTTGCAGCTGCTCCCCATTTTTGCCCGATCTAGCCCATCTAACTGTGCATTTTTGCCATGCTTCGGAGATGTGTCCTTCCTGGGCTCCCTGCCTGCCTCCCAGTGTACTGAAAGGAGCCAGGAGCTGTCAGCAGTCCCAGGAGCCACTGCCCAAAGCCAGCACTGCAGAGGTGCTCTAGGTGCTGGTACCCTCCATCAGCTCCCCATCGCCTGTGGGCAAAGCCCAAGGGCTGATTTGACACACACGGGCAGGTAGGTCATGGGTACGAAGCAAGACAGAGATGCTGAGGCCACCAGAGGTTGGCAACTTCTCCTTAAGCTTCAAGACCCCAAAGACCATCTCTCAGCTTCTCTCCAGCTTCAAGACCCTGAAGACTGACCTCAGCTCTGCAGCGGGACCTGAGCCACCCTGAGCTGAGATCAAAGGAGACTCAAAGGTAATTCTGTCAGAAAAAGGTCACAGTGTTGCAATTTCCAAGCTTAAATCCTAATCCCCAAGATGACCATCTTGATGAGATGAACCATGGAGAACTTCCTGCACAGGAAGATGAAAGCACAGTAAGTCCTGCTTTGTGTCAGACCAGCTCCTGTTCACCACAGGGCTCTGCTCATCACAGGCATGAAAGCAGGGAGCAACCACCCCCCTGAGCTGCTGGGGTCTGATCCTGCCCACCCCAGCCAGCCAGGCACCCGTGGCAGGGGCTCCCTGCACTGGCTCAGCTGTGGTGGCAGTGACAGCACGTCCAGGTCCCCATAAGAAGATGCTGCTGCTCACTGTGGGGGTTACTTCTGTGGTTTCTGTTTTAAACAACATGAAAGAACATCTCAAAAGCCCTGCAGGGAGGTCTCTGCTCCAGAAGTGATGCATGACCGGGTCACCAGACACTGGACCCTCTGTTCCTTCTCCCCCAAACCCAGGCAGGGTCCAGAGTTTGCCCAGCAAGCAGTTTGGGGATGTTAATGGCTGCAAGCCTGGCTATCATGCTGCTGAGATGTCAGGATGCTTTGGTTGTGGCTGGACCACCACAAACTCAGTTATACCAGCATGGAAACGCACGCCGTGCTCTCGGGTTTGCAGCCATGCTGAGGACTATCATCCCAGCCCTTGGAGGCTTGAGGGCTGTGGCTGGCGAAATCCTCACCCAGGGAATGGAGAAGGAGTCGAGTCTCTCCTTGACGGATGGGTCACACTGCTCCTTGGGGTGCTCAGTGCTTCCTCACAGATCCTCTGCTGTCTTCTTCATGCCTCTCCAGCATCCCACCTGGGCTCTGGGCGCTCCAGTGAACAAGACTTGTGTACAGCTGTAGTCTCTCCAGGCTCACAAGGACCTGTGTTGTTTGGCTGGTGGTTTGGATTTTTCTCCCCAGCTTTTGGAAATGCTTGTTATTCTGGTGATGGATCCTGCCAGTCAAATCCCCCCTCACCTCCCTCCTTCTCCTCCTCCTCCTCTCTAGCTGAGGGCCTGTCAAGATTGAAAGAAGGAATCACCATGGTGCAGCAGGATCAGCAGATCATGAAGGTGCTATCTGGTTCCTCCAGAGAAGCAGTCCTGACCTTCCTTCCTACCAGACCAGTTCAATAGCCATACGGTTTTGGAATACAGAAGGGACTCCAAACTCCTGGCTGCTGCCCTGTCAAACAGGCCTGAGACCACAGACTAAACAAGAGTCACTGGCCCCAGGGCAGCTGTGAGTGTTTCAGCATCTCAGAGATGGGTCAGGGCCATGGCTCCCCCTCCTCTTCCCTTGTCGGGCCCTTTTTGGGAATGGTTGGAGAGGCATCTGGGTAGCAGAGAACAGCTGAGTCCTTCCATGCTGCCAGGAGTGATGCTGAGCCATTTCCCTCCAGGGAGGGACCTTCCCTGGAGCTGCAGCCCTGCTCCAATGACATCCCAAAGGCAGACGTGCTGGGACAGGCTTTGGTACATCCTCAGGCCAGGAGGAGTTTTTCTGGCCATTTAATGTACTCCTGTGTCCTGAAGCCAAGGTAACCAAATTGACTCTTCCACCATCCCTGAAGAGACTGAGCTCCAGGAGCAGATGAGTCGAGGTACCCAGACAAGACTTGATGGGACAAGGTACATCAGATAGCCCCAGCATCAACTACTTCCCTCTATCACTCCACATGTGCTAACAGCAAGCTTGTTGGACCTCAAAGACACAGTGAAGTCAACCCAAGTTACCCTTGTAGAGGGGTAAGACCTTGTTTCCCGTTTGCTGCTGAGGCAATGCAGCGGGCACATGCCATGGAGAAGTCATGGCTAGAAAGGTTTCTGAAGCCTCAAGCACAGCAGGTTGCCCACAGAGGCCGTGCTGGCTCCATCCTTGGAGGTTTTGAAGACCAAACTGCATCAAGTCTTGAGCTCTGACCCTTCTTCAAGCAGGAGATTTGACTAGAGACTCCCAAGCTCTGTCCCAACCTGAATTATCCTAAACTCATCTTTGCTGCTCCTACCTGCTTCCAACTTCTCCCCATTCCAGCATAAGTCCAGGCAAGCAAGCAGCTGGAGCAGATCCTTACTCCAAGGACACCTCGGGGCACAAGCCCCTCACATCAGGCAGATGGGGAGGTGGGGAGCTCACGGTACCTGGCAAGTTGAATTGCTTCTGCTGGCGTGGGCACTGCGGGGAGGGATGCAGGGGGGACGGGGGCGTTGCGCTGGGCGGCAGCGGTGGGGCCGGCGAGGAGGGTGTGGAGGAGGTGGTGGAGGAGGGGTTGCTGCTGGAGTCTGGCTGGTAGGGCACTGGGATGTGGTCCTGCAGGACATGGAGAAAAGAAGAGAGGAGCTGGTGAGAGCCGTGCCAGCAGTGCCACCCCAAGGTGCTCCAGTGCAGAGGAGCCCAGGTGACAAGCGAGAGCTACACAGGTCATCCCCGTACCCCATTTCCAGAAGTCCTGGAAAACAACCAGAGACCCAGCTTCAGCTTTTCCAAAGCCGTTTGTATTCACTGTGTGCACCAAGGGCATTTCATGTCAGACATGGGGCTCCTCTGCCAGCCCCTCCATGCTACAAAACCAAGGCTGAGAGCTCCCCAAACCCTGCTAGCTCTGCAGAGCTGTAGCCACCAAGACCAGAGTTGGGGGCTGCACCCCTGGGGCTCGGTCCTTAGAGACATCAAGCTTCTGTTGACCTCCTGTGAGCCAAAAACCTCCTGCCTCGCTCGGAGCAGGGGGCTGAGCTGAGGCAGATTTGAAAGGATCAGCCAACACACCCCAAGACATCCCTTGCCCTTTGCTGACCCTTCCTAATCAAGACAAGGACAGCAGCTTTGGGTGTGCCTCTCCAGGGCACACTGAGATGGATGAGAAAGGACCATCTGGGAGCAAACAGGGAGAACCACCTGCCTGGATATCTTAGATCTGAAAAGGAAAACTGAGGCCAGAATTCCCCACCTTGCTTGTGACCTTGTCGCCCAACTTGGAGACACTTAACAGGGTCTGACCTTCAGCAGCCCTGAGCACTCCCATCTCCAGACAGGTGCACCCATGGCAAGATCCCTCCAAGGTTAGAAAACCTGCATGAGCCTCCCACAGCAGGTAATTTTTGTCAAAATTTATTGATTTTTAAATAAGCTGGGCTTTTTAGGAAACCCACATACATTTTATATAGACCATATAGACCATATCCTGACACATATGACAATCTTAGCTAGGTAAATTGGTTTTTAAACCAACAATAAAGGCTGCTAACAGTATGATTTCAATGGTATTTACAGAGAACAGGATATCTCTAAAGAAATGCCTTTAGAAACATCAAAGTAAGAATGGGCCCCTATTGCATAAAGCACATTTATAGGGGAAACTTTAACCAGAATGGGAGTGCTGAGGTCAAAATCAAATTTATAAATAAACACACACACACACACACACACACACACAGTGCATCATCATGCTCTGGTTAGAGAAAAGCTAGGAAATGTGAAAGGACTGCCTGGCAGAGGCAGAAGAGGAAACAGAAGAGCTGATGCCCTTCACACCCAAAGCCTTTATCAGTGAGCTGAGTCAGTTCCCCACTGCCCTCTAATAAAATGAAACAAATCACTAGAAGGACAGAGAAAAAGAAGAAAGAAAAAAGCATCTCTATTTCTTTTGAATACCTGCAGTAGCTCTCCAGCCTCACAAAGCCATTTGCACCATGCCATAACAACAACAGAGCAGGATCTCCTAAGAGATTTAGGTTTAAAAACTACATCCAAGAGAGCATCATCTGGTACCCAGCCTTTGTGGAGAGCCAGAAGATGCTGAGGTCCAGAATGAGCTGGGGGTCCTGCCAGGCTGTGGGAAGACAGGGTTTTGATGACCTGTTCCCCATCATGCTGAGGATTTCCCTCACTTCAAGCACTTCCAGCTTGCAAACATCTTACCCTGTGCTACCTCTGGCCACCCACAATAAATTTTCCACTGAAGGCAACATGCTCTAAATTTCATCAAAAAGTAACCCCATGCCAGTTTTATTGCTATTAATGCAGGGCAGAAGGAAGTGAGCCAGGTGCACTGACAGGTCTGGCTTGACCAGATTTGCCAGAGAAACAATCAAATTCTGGGTTTGTTTTATTTGTAGAAATAGATTTGTTATTTACAAAAGTCTCAGGTGGTAGCAGAGACCTCAAAACACCCCAAATTCAGCTTAGATCTGGAGACTGAGAGGCCACAATGGCACAGGACTGGTGAGACACGGGCTATTTTGAAAGTGCGGATGCCATTTTATTTTTAAAAGAAATAACCTCAGCAGATGCAACACACACTGGGAAACCCAAGGGGCGAGAGCTTTGCAGCTCTGCTTGCAGCGCAGCCCATCCTGCCTCAACACCAAGCTCACCCTCACTCTGCTCATCGAATTAGCACTGGTTCATGGGATTATTTTTAAAAATTTAAGTCCCCAGGCAGGTTTCTAGGCATCTCCTACCCATGCATTGACACATACAACAGTCCCATAGCTGTGGATGTGCTTGAGGACCCATGGAGCCATCTGCAAGGCCTGGTCCTGGCAGATGGCTGAGAGGCTGGGAGATGCCCCATCCTTGGCCCACTGGGGCCTTCTCCTTCCCCAAACACAAGGTCAGGGCATGGCCCCTTTTGCTCTTAAATCCATTCTTTCAGAAATTAATCTCCAAGCCATGATCCTGCCCAGCAAATGGGATTGACGCTCCATGAAAGGATGTGCCTTAGGAAAGCTGAGGCAAACAGGGTGGCTCAAGCAACCCAACTCCAATGGCATTTGAAAATCCCACCAGTTTTGGCCCCCTTGTTTGCATGAGCAGCAGCTGCATGTGAAGAACCAGCAAAAGCCGCTGATATTTCAGCGAAACAGGGCCGGGTTCCCTGTGGCAGGGGGTGGGTGTGAAGCAGGTGTTCAGGGCTGGTGGAGCAGCTCACCTTGTTGAGTTTGTTGGTTTTGGGGAGTGTCTGGCTGACGTGTAGGTCCGAATACCTGGGGGGTTTCCGCAAGGGGTTGTTGATATCACAGGGCACTGACTCTGTCCGGACTAACCTTGCTGGATTAAGAAGGGAGAGAGGGGAAAAGGGGATGGAGAGGAGGGGGAGAGAGATGGAGACACATCAAAGCTTTGAAGGAACACTTGGGGTCAACCCTGCACTTGCAAACTGCTCTTGAATCGTTCTCCAAAGCAATTCCCCACGGCATCTCCAGCTGCTCGGCTCCTGCCCTGGGATGGCAGCTAGCCTTCAGGCTCCCCCCTGCACCCAGGCTACAGCCAAACCCCTCGGGATGTGAGGAGGTTAAAGCCCCCATGGTGGGATGCAAACTGCACCCTTCTTCCCCCACCGAGGGGCTGCAATTCAGGGAAGCTCAGCAGCCATTGCAGCCACCCCACGAGCTGGGGGGGTCAGCCAGCATCAGAAGTAGGCACCATCCTCTTCCTCATCACAGCTTTTCAGGGCAGAGGGAAGGAGCCTGCTCAGAGCACCCTGCTCTTGGCGGAGAGATTTTATGGGGGGAAAGCCAGCCTGCAGCCTGGGGACTTGGAAATGGGCTGGCTGCAGGGCAAGGCATTTCCGAGCTTTTTTCACTGATGCTGAGGCCACCCTGCAGCCACACTGCCCCTCGTTCCCATGCTAAAACACACAACAGGCAGCTCCAGCTCTTGCAACATCACAGACCGCAGGCGTTAATCTGAATTTCTGCCCATCCCAGGAGCTCACCTGCCCCTGGCAGTGCAGGATGATGCTTTCCCTGCCTCCTGGTCAGGGTTTGCAGCAGCTTGGAGCATGACAGGGGGGTCTTCCACCCAAATGTGCTGCAAGCAAGGGCATGGGGAACTGGAGTGGAGGCTGCAAAATTATGCCCCTTTGAGCCACAGATCCTCACTCGCCTTGTGAGGTGCCACCAGCACAATGCATTTCCCCACTATTAAACCAATGAACATGTTTTCGGTGGTATTGAACACAGAGTAACGGCCTTAAGAGCTCAAAATTCAAAGCAATGGTAATTGGAAGAGTTTCCCTTAGGCTGTCGCAGTCCTCTGGCCGTTGGTGAGCACTCGGCCACAATCTGGAAGAAAAGAGGTGGGAAGCCACGCCCGTCGTCCTGCTGCAAAGTTCTCCCTCGTTTGTGGATTTTAGAATGGGCTCTCCCGGAGGAGAGTGGGATAAGGCAGGTCTGAAAGCACCACGAGCATCCACAGTGGCACAGCCACGTCCCTGTGGTGGGGACCCCCATGCACCGACAGCACCACGGGAGATTTGGGGTCTCACGCGTCCGCCCTAAGCTCTCGACAGTAGCAAAAGGCTAAAACCTGTTGCACTTACCCCGTGCGGTGGGGAATCTGAAAAGAAAAGGAGGCAGGGGAAGGGTGGGTGGAAGTGGTTTGCAATGCAAATCTGCCTCGCCCCGAACAGCTCGTCTCCCTACAAGCGGAAAAAATGGTGGGTAAAATTTTCACAGAGCGCCCAAGCGGTTCGGGAGCCTCCATCCCGCCAGCCGGCCGTCAGCGAGGGTCAGGCTCCCGAATCGCCCGGGGGCTTTTGAAAGTTTTACCTGGTGGCAACATCCATGGAGGCAGAAGGGGGAAGAAAGGCCCTTACCTCCCCGGTGGATGATCAGCAGGTGACATGGAGGGGCCTCTTTGGTGCATTTGTTGTGGCACTTGAGCCTAGTGGGGAACAGAATAAAAGGCGTGAGAAGTGAGAGAGAAGGGGACGCGGAGCACCACGGGACGGCCAGAGGGATGCGGCTCGGAGCAGGGAGCGTCACTGCAGACCAGGGACCTTTTCCCCACCCAGGAAGGTAACTTGACGTAATATTTCAGCTGTGCACAGCCCCTGGGTGCTCACTGCCTGAGTGGTCCCATGGGCAAACTCTCCCGGATCCCTGCGGCCCTGCAGCTCACGCGGGAAGGCCCACGATTCCCAAGCTGCCCCCCAGGCTGTGGGCACAGGGATAGGAAGCGGTATGGGATGAACACCCTGAGTGTCTGGGCGGGTTGGCTGGAAGAACACAGGAGCTGCACACCTGTGGCAAATGAGAGCCATGGTGGGTGCACCTGTCCTGATGGAGGGGTGCAGGAACCCCCAAACCTGGGAGGGCTGCCCAGCTCCCCCGTTTCTCCACCAGCTGCAAGGGACCAGGCACCCACCAGCCAGCTTGAGGATGCCCAAAACTGTCACTTGTCGGCCTCAGCTGAAATAAAAGGAGCAGAGACCCGTGCTAGGGGAACAGCCACTCCCCCCCAACCACCATCCAGTGCTAACACTGCTTTGCA
This sequence comes from Athene cunicularia, assembly GCF_003259725.1. Taxonomy (NCBI): domain Eukaryota; kingdom Metazoa; phylum Chordata; class Aves; order Strigiformes; family Strigidae; genus Athene; species Athene cunicularia. Next base: position 1,831,036 of record NW_020799121.1, on the reverse strand, counting down.
CTTAATTAAATTCAGGGGCAGCAGAAGGGAAGGAAACAGCTGCCCCAGCCCCCTTTGGCTCCCGATGAATCTCTGCCATTGTGCCCTCCCCTCCTAGCTTCATTTAGGACATTTAACAAAAATAATGAGAGCATTTACAGCTACATTGAATATTCTGCAGAGCTTTGCCTGGTTTCGCAGAGCCGGGGCAGAAGTCTATGGAGGGTTTCACCCATGGGTCATACATATAGGCATAAGCAGGCTCCTGCCGCCCCGAAACCTTCCCTTTCGTCCTTAATTAGGGATGGAAACGAGTCCCCAACTCACGCTCTGCTGCAGCAGCCACAGCGGAGCAGCGAGTGCCACGGGGGAAAAGGCAAAAAGGAGGAAAGGATTTAAAAAAACAAGGGTAAAGGATAAAAAAAAAAAAAGACAGCAGCTACAAGTCAATGAGCTGGGTAATGAAAATTCAAGAGCCGTGCATGTTAGCTTTTATTACAAAGCCGTTCCTAGAGGGAAAGGCAGAGATTAATTCAGTATTCGAGGCTTGGGGGGGATTTGGGGTCTGTTTGTTTGTTTTACCTACTTGTTCCCCTCCTGTTTCTGGGGGAAACAGTGCTGGGAGTGGGTGGCTATGGCAAAGTCGATGAACCTAAGTACTTTATGTTCTAAGTACTCTACATTCTAACTTTTCACAACCAAGCAATTTATTTGCTCTTTTCTCAGCGTCTACAGGACAGCAGGACGGAGAGAGAGCCGGATCCGCAGCATCGCAGGGGCAGGTCCCAGCATCCCTGGTCCCACGTGGGGACCAGCCCCGGACAGGCACAGCAGGCAGGGCTTGCAGGCAGCAAAGCCTCCAGTTACGTGAGCACCGAACGAAATAGGAATCACCACCTTAAAATATATATTTGATATTATCACTTCCAGAAAGCCACCACCAACTGCAGAGTAACCAGGCTTTTCTGGTGCAGGTTTAAATCCCAATTTTCTAACTCATCAGCATTTAATCAACGGCAACAGCGATCGTTATCACTTCATAGCTCTGGCTAATTCAGTTACCCGCAGACGACAACCGGCGTATTCCCAGCACCCATCCCTAGGAAAGGCAATCGTGTCTCCAGAAGCAGCTTTACTAAGCGCTGATGGCTGCACGATAGTAAGAAATGGGCTACACCGGATTTAAAGCAGTATAAGTGGCCCCAGCCCGTGCCTTTGCTATCTTTTCCAGTCCTGCCCAATTTCACGGCCAGCACAGTTCCTCTCCTTTGCATCACACCTTCACTGCATTTTGGGGTGGGTTGGCTCCTTGGTGCCACAACATTGCCAGGAAACAGAGGCCCCAATATATTTTTCTGATGCAAAAAATAGAGGATACAGCCCAAGGCTGTGGGGAAAACCCATCCGATGCCTGGAGCTGCCCTGCACACAGTCAGTGCTCTCATCCGAGCCACTCTCAGCCCCTGTCCACCACATCCATACCCACTGTATCCTGCAGTTAATTCCGCACATAACCCTGCAGTGGGTATCTAAAGACAGGCCAAGGACAGCAGCGAGCGGAGAGGCTGTCAGGATCTGACTCAGAGCTCTGGTGCAAGCAGAGCCGAGGTCTGGTGGGCAGCATCCTCCCCAAGGACCCTGCTCCCATCCCCAGCATGCAGACCCATCCTCAGCCCTGTTTTGAGATGTTCTTCACCCAATTTCATGTCTCATTAAGTCTTCTTGCAAAGAAGAGCTAGCAAGAGGCTGGTCAGTCTCCCCGTGCCCAAGCGCTTGCTCAGCTCCACCAGCAAACTTCTAATTATCCCACTCACAACAATAAGGAGCAACACAAAGAGCTCCAGCACCATGACGTACTTGCAGTTTTTGCATTTTAAGCCAAACAACATTCCTTTCCCGCAGACGGTGCAGGTCTGAGACATCCAGTACTTGGTGGAAAACCTGTAGAGAGAAACACGGAGAGTGGCCAGGGAGCAATGAAGCTGCGTCGCCCCATCCGTGCTCCTGCAGGAACATCTCCCAAGCCATGATTATCAACAGAGCCCCAATTTATTCTTTCCTCGCTGCCCTCAAACACTGTTGCAGGGGTCAAGGCATCTTTCCAGGGATGCCAAAGCACACATCTGAGCCCTCTTTTGGTGGTGCAGAAGGGCAGAGCTTGCTCCAAAGAAGGGCTGAGCTGTCCAGAATTGGCATTAGGCACTGTCTCACTGCAGCCCCCCCAGCTCTGCCCACACCAGACTGTGGCCAGAGCTTCCAAAACATCTCCCTGCCCTGGAGATCCAAGCTTCCAGCCCATCGAAGAAGCAGCTGCCCCATCAAACAGCAGCACTGAGACTATTTCTAGAGCTCTTCCTTCTTGAGTAGATATGGAAGGGCAATAATCTGGAGATGGGAAATTTGCTGAAGGTTGGCAAGGTCACGGATAATACACAGCTTTTATTGATAGCGACTCAAGCCTTATCTAAACCAAATCTGAACTGAAATGGAATTTAAATGGGCTTCTAGGACAGCGCAGCCCAGCATGGGAAACAGGGGGAACAGCCCTGAGCCCCCCGCCCCAGACAAGAGATGGGAAGGGAGATGCTCATCCCCCAGCATCAGGGGGATTCGCCCAGCGCTGCGGCAGGGTTGGCGTACCTGTGTTTTATCGAGTTGCCAAGATCTCGACGGGGGATCTGCGGGGACCAGCGAGGCACTGACAGCGTATCTGTGTGGAAAGGAGAGACAGGGGAAACCATCAGATGGTAAAAAAGGCGAGAGCCGGGGTTCAAGCTTTTGGGGAGGGGGACAAAGGGTGCACACAAAAAGTAGGGTTTGATTGATATTTCCCTTTAGAGATGCCCTGCTGAGCTCCCTTTCTGGAAAGCAAGAGACCTCTGGCTTTGTGCTTGGATCTGTGGGGAACCAGGGTCTCCTGCCTCCACTTAACAGGCCCCACCACCCAGTTTGGGCCAGGGAGAGAGGTGGGAGGTGATGCACCTGCCCCATGGGTGCTACACCCATGTGTATGCAGAACAGGACTGCAAAGCTATCAGAGCCACATCATGATGCTCAAACAAGAAAGAAAAAATGAAGCCGAAATGGCAACTGCATCATTTATTAATAAGACATCACATCTTGCGGTTGTGGCTGAACAAAAAGCCAAGTGTCAGCCGCTTAGAAGGCAATTTAACTCATATTCAAATAGAAGAACAAGGTAAAAAGCAGCCTTGGCGCTCTCCTTCTAAGGGAAAAGGAGGGAGAAAGGGTAACGGGACCTTGGCTGGGTAAGGAAAAAGAGATAAGTTCATTAGCAATGGCTTGGAGCGAGCAGGTATTTAGCAGCACAGCCGTGCTTGGACTCCACATCCCCCTTCAGCCTCAGCAAGGGCAGAGACCCTCCTCCTCCTCCTCCTGCCCACTGCCCTGGTTATGGGAGAGGTCCTGCCCCACGGGGTGCTCAGCCCCAGGGGGGATCAGTGCCGGGGGTTCAAAGGCTGGATTTTCAAGAAGGGATTTGAGAGGTTTCCCGGGCACAAGCAAGCAGCCCCGGCACGACGCGAGCCGAGCCACAGCGCAGAGCCGAGCAGCAGAGCCCAGCTGCGAGCCCGGCCGTTTGCTCAGTATGCCGGCAAATCCCTTGCTAAATACACTTTCGATATTATCCCTTCGAGCAGGGAGAACCACTGTTTGCTTTAATATCCCATTTTAATATAGCGGGCGGTAGGGTGTTTTAATTGCGCTCTCTTTCTGAAGGTTACATTTACATGCTGCTTCCCGTGCAAGACGCTGTTAAAAGTCTTGGGAGCATCCTAAAACATATCCATCTCCAGTACCTCCTGCCAGCTGCTGCTCCAGCTTCTTCTCTCAGCTCCTACTGCCACCTCAGCCCCAATCACCCCTCGGGCACAGCCAGCAATTAAGATGCTGAAGGACTACAAAGTCAATTAAGGTAATTGCTGCCCCCAGCCCCGGGTTGGCTGTTTTACACCACCAGCATGCCAATATTTTTGACCTGTGCCTCTCACCCTGGACTCCTGGACCAGCATCCCTCCCACTAACCCAGTATCTGCAGCCTCCCAGGGATGCCTGCAAGCCCTGGAGACGATGCTCTAAGGAGTGGGACCACTGCACACACAAGCACTATCCCTCCCTAAACGGCATTTTCTCATCAGTAAATCACATTACACAAATAAATTCCTCCCGTGCCCCTCAACACTGGTCCCTGATGAACTAAACACCCAGTCAAGAACAGATCCTCTCTCAGAATTAAATTACAACCTCCACTTTATCAGCTACAATTTATTTCCACTAACTTTCAGCTGGCCTCAATTAAATCCTGCCGTCCTAGGGAGGGGGAGAGGGGACATAGGCAAAGACGGCTGAGCCTTTTAATTACTTTCTAAATGTGCTCACTGCAAAAATGTATTAAAGTGTATCTGGGATTTTAACCTCCTAACAAAAATGAGACCTACGTGATTCACGGCTAATTATGTTCATTAGAGGAAGCGATACATGAAGGATTGTGGCACTTAACAATAGACCTGCTGTTTGCAGGAGCCAAAACAAGCAAAGGGGGTCAGGGGGGCGGGGGAAGGTGCCCTACTGCTGTGGGGAACAGCCCCAAGGGTGTGGGGGGCTTTGAAGTTAATTGGTGATTCTCCCCCTTAACCTGTGCATGTGAGATGCCCACTCAGAGGAAAAGCTGTTTCTCCCCGTGCCATATTAAATCGGTGTGATACCCAAAGGGAAGGTGGAGATACAGCAGCCTCCCCTCCCTGCACTGGAGCAATATTCTCATCAAAACCCCAAAATTGCCACAATTAGAGGTAATTGCAAGAAAAGCAAACAAACAAACAAAAAACTCATGGCCACAGGAGCACATCTCGCCTTTGAGGGGGGGACCAGGCTTTGTTGTAGGGACCTCGTGATGGAGAAGTGCCAACCCAAGGTGCTGCAGCTGCTCCCATGGCAGTGGGATAAGCTGACCCTCGTGAGCTTTGAAGCATGACAGCCAGCTGCCCGCCTCCTGCCACCCTTCTGCTTCTGGCAGCTCACTGTCCCACTCTAACGACCCCGCGCTAATGACCTGCCCTGCAATGATTGATGTCTCCTGACCTCCCCTGCCCTGGTGTCAGTCATTACTTATACGTTTATCACCAGCAACTGCCTTTATGGCTTGAAGATCAGAGCTCTCAGCCGTAATTCCCCTTGCACAAGTGTGTGAGGGCAGGTTTCGGATATTTTTTGCCCCCCTCTCCTCCTCTAAGGTGCTATTTAATGGGCACGGGTGTAATTTCCCAGGGAAGAATGCAGCTGGTACCCACTGAGCAGCCCAGTGGGGACTTCCCAGCCGAGCACCCATCCCTTTCCTGCCTCCCCCATCACCAAACCCTGCTCCCCAATGTCGTGACACTTCCCAATGCCACCCAACACATCAGTCCTCGCAGAGCGGCATAGACCCCACAGCCAGGCACCTGATGCCAGGGGATGCCACCCCCCCACCTGAACACCCCAGAACCTCTGCGCTTTCCTTCACCGTAGCATCACGCCGGCAAAGGTTACAGCTCCTGCTCCGCGCAGCACAGCTTATCCTTGAGTCAACAGCCTGTGCTTGATGGGATCAGATGTGCTGTGAGGAGAGCAGGGAAGGGGGGAAACCGCCTGGGCGGAGGGTGACAGCCGCCTCCGGCGCGTCCCTGACAGCCGACACGGGCGAAGAGCCCTGCTGCCCGGCTCCCCAGCGGTGACAGGCAGCTGTGACAGCCACTGCTGGTCCCTGAGTGACACCCGCGCACCTCGGAGGTGACGGGGACCAGGATGCTGCCTGGGCCGTGACGCCCTCCTCACCCTCGCTGCCATCCCGACAGCTCCCCGGTGCCTTCTGGCTGCTGGTGCAGATGTTTCCCCTTCACTCTCTACCTGGGATGCCTGGGCATAACCTGCATGGAGAAAAGCAGCCAGAGCATCCCTGTTTCATTTATTTTGGGGTTTCACCCTCCCTGAGGGCAGATCAGGAGGGCAACGATGCCCTCAGCAAACCCAAACACCCTCACCAAATACACCAGGAGCATCACCTGGGACTGGCAGCCATGCTGAACCACACCGATGGGGACCATGTTTTAGCACAACATCCCCCTTACTCATCTCTTGGCACCGTTCTGGATGCCCAGGGAATTGGTGTGAACATGTTATCCATCACAGCGACAGCCCAATAAACAAACCCTCCTCCTACTACTACAACAAACAGCATCAGGTGATGTTCGCATTATGAATGGGATGGATAAAATCGATCAAAGTGAACTTGGAAAGCATCCCAGGATGAATCACCCTGAAGCCAAGGAACGGCCAAGAGACTGCACTTTTTTGTAGACATCATACAGACCCGTATCTACCCCAGGCAGCCACCAAAACACTCCCAGTGCCGGGCCTGAGGTGGTTGAGTCCCCTGGAGACATTACCGGGAGACACTGGGGTGCAGCCTCCTCCCAAAACAGTTCAACAATCACCTGGAAGACAACTATGACAGGTCCAGTGTCAGGTATATCTCTACCACCCCACCCCCTGGCAGAAATGACAGCCTGGGGGCTATATCACAATGGTGATGGGGGATGCTGGCAGAGGTTACTGTCTGCATGGTCCCAGCCGGGGAGCCAAGCACACTGGCAAGCTGCTCCACAGCAAAGAGTGCGCCCAAGGGCTCAAAGTCCCTCCACAAGACACTTCAGTCCTCACTCTAGCTGGTTTTAGGGCCAAAATAGGATGGGAGAAATCCCCAAATAGCTCAGCTGCAGCAGCAAAGGAAGCTGTAGCAACACTCAGAGTAGCAGCACCAGCAGCTTTGCCCCAACATGATCTAAGATCCATGCAGGATTCAAGCTAAAAAGGGAGTCACCCTGCCCGCTCTGTGAGTGCACACGGCAAATATTCTGCACACAACTGTAGCCAGGTCCAGACCCGGCGATGTCCCCGCGGTGTCCCTGCTGCGGGTGGAAAGATGATCCAATGGGTTGAAACGAAATCTCAGCCCTTGCAGAGGGGATCATCCAAAGCAGCCAAAGAAGGCAGAGCTATTCTCAGAGCATCTCGCTAGTAAGAAAACAGAGTCACTTTATAATCCCGGCAGTTCCTCTTCGCAGCGTGACAATCCTATTTATACAGACGAAATGTCATGTTCAGGCGCTTCGCTGGCTTAAATACTTGCATTGTGATTTTTTCCCCCCAGTTCACAGCCTTGCAGGGTCAATTAGGCTTACTCAGACAAAGCTGTATTCTTCAGCTCCGCACAGCACTGCCGGGGTAGGAAACCCTCCAGTGCCTCGCTGCCAGCTGGAGCAGCCCAATGGCAATGCAGCCAGCTGTGGCCAGCTGTGGCCTGCAGGGAGCTCCCAGCCAGGCAGCCACTATCAGCCGTGGAGTGCTCATGCCATGGCTTGTACTGGCAGCAGGGCAGGTTCAGGGAGAAGAAACCCACTGATGGTCACACAGAAACGATGTCCCGCTTGGGAAGCCCCCTGCTGAAGGTAGTTTGGGCCACGACAGTGTTAAGTCTCTTCCCACAGAACCACCCCCAGCACTGGGGACAGGATGCCTGCAGAGAGGGGTCATGGTCCAGATGGCACTGATGCTTGTACACGTGGCCCATGGCACCTTCAACACCAGCATGAAGTTCTTGGGTACTGCCTGGTTCTTTCCAGCACAAGGACTGGATTTAGGGCTCCTGGATTCCCAGAGCAGGGCTCGATCCACTGGACATTATCTTGAACCCCTCTTGTACCTACCCGATGCCAGCCCTTCTGAGGGCCCTTTCATAGATGATCAGAGGCTGAAGAAGTCCAAGGAGCTCTGGTGCATCTCAGCACTTGCCCCTTGCTTGGCCATCACTGGTTGACCACCCAAGCCCCATGCAGGCACAGCCAGTTTGCTTCCCAAGGCAGAAAGCCAGTGCCATAAACTGCAATGTGCTTGGCCACAAAGCCAAGAGGCAGAGCCAGTACCAGGATCCAGGAGAAGTGACCCACCAGGGACACGGCCAGAGCAACACCAAAGGCAGCTGTGGATGAAACAGAACTGATGTGTAGGACTGGGCTGATGCACCCAGCTGGGAGCCAAGGAGAGGGGAGGTGGGCATCACTAGAGAGCACATTAAAACAGCCATGATCAGCTCTCGAGGGCCAAGACAAAGGCTTTGAGTGGTCACTGCTCATAACTCCACATACCAGGGGATGTTTCATGGCTTTTATCTTGTTCTCAGGCCACAGAAAGAGCTTCTCCACTGTGTGCTGTTCAAAGGTGTTCAGCAATGTCCCTGCATGAAGAAGCCTCTCACAGAGCTTCAGTTTATGAGGCACTGGGGACAAGACAATGGGTTTTTCTCTCCTGGTACACACAAGGTCTTGTGTCGGATTGCGTTGACTGCTCCTTTCCTTCTGCAGGGTTGGACAGAAGCAGCAAGGATGTTCCCCACACAGCCATGTGCCCAGGTGATCATTTTTCTGACTTAGCACAGCAAAGTCACACACAGCCTTTTTTTGCCCTTCCCTTTCATCTCCTGCTGTTTTAAATAGTCCAGGATGGAACCGATGTTGTTGGCTCATCCTGGAGACCACTGAGCAGGTGACCTGATCTGGATGCACACGGTGACAGTGGCCTGGCTGGCCTTGCAGTGGGGAGAGAACAGGCAGAGCACACAGCCTAGGAGCAATGCCAGCCACCTCCAGGACACCCAGATAACAGAGACACAAACAGGACCTACCAGACACGAGCCTTTACAGCAAAAAGAAATGCAACCTGATTTCTGGGTGCTTGTAGACAAGTCACTGGGTGTTGAGTCCTAAATCCTATTTCAAAGTAACAACACATCTCTGGTGGTCACTTGTTCACCAGGAGTGACCTGATGCACCAGTAGCGAGTCCTGGATGGAGCCAGACAAACCATCTTCTGTCCCTCAGCCATGGAGCTGGGCTATTTCAGGGCCAAGCTAGAGCTCAAGGGCACCCTAAAATTCTTTACTTCCCCACTCTGCTTCCCCTCCAAGGCTACTAAGGAAAAATCAGTTCAAAACCAAAATTCACAGGCATCCTGGCCTTGCATGAAGGGGACTTCATCCCTCCAGCAAGATTTGTGCTGCAGGAGAAAGAGGCTCCTTCTGCAGCTGGCTGCCAGCCCTTACGCTCTCACTCCACGTCTGTGAAAATCCATTCCCATCAGGGCAAATCAGCTGTTAAAAATAAGAGAAAAGCATCCGATCAGCACCAGAGATGATTCAGATGGGAGCATGCTCCTGCCACAAGCAGCAAGATGCGCTGGCTGTTGAAAAGAGATCATTGAGAGACAGCAGGGGAGAGAGGGGTCCTGCCAAGGGCTCGCTGGGCTCCTCTCCTGCATCTCAATCTGACAACAATAACATTTTTTTGTTTCAGTGCTTAAGAAAGTAATTTCACATCAATCCAGAGCATACCAGGTGCTGCCATGCTGACCCCACAAAAGAAAAACGGAAGAGGCATTTTTCTGTTTAAAAGCTTAAGTACCCATGGTCATAGGGATGGGATATTGTGGAGAACTCAGCTGCCAAACTGCATCTGTGCCTCAAGGATGGGGATGGGGACAGGTGGTCCTTGGGATGCAGGGTGAGCTTGATGCACCAGCTCACACCCTTGGTGAGCCCCATGGAGCTCATCCAGCAGCACATGGCACCCCAGGAGATGGGGAGAGGTGTGACCCCCAAACCATGACCAGCACTCTTCATAGGACCAGCAAGAACAGCAGCAAGATGCGAGCTGCCCTGTCCCCACAGCAGCAACAGCAGGCATGGGGGAAACTGCAGAGATATCTACTCCTCCCCACAAACAAATGCGCTTCTGCTCCTCTTGGTATAACTCATCTTCTCCTTGCAAGGTAACAAACCCTGGCATCAAGCTCCATTAAAACCCATCTCTCTCCACACAGGGCCGTGCTCAGCATCCAGCTGCCATGCACAGGATGGGGCTGCTCTTCCCACAGGGTCACAAACTGGAAAGCAAACGTGGAAGCAGACAGGAACCTGGGATGCAGCCTGAGGACAAGGCCACCAGTACAGAAATGATGCAGAAACACAAGAGAGCTAGAAAAACTACCATCTAGAGGGATTTTTTTTACCTTGCATCAGATTTCCCCACAGGTCCCCAGGACCGAGGGTCGCTGAGGGCCTGGATGCTGATCCTGCAAGGACCAAATGGTTTCGCTGATGCTAAAACTTCTCAACAGGGATCAACCAGCTGGTGCAACCAAGCCACTCTCTCAACAGCTCATGTCTAGCCCAGAAAACAAATATTCACAGCAGTTGAGAAAGTTGGAGGGCCAAGGGAAATGAGAAGAGACACCTTTCCAGCAGCATTAGTCACTTGATAGCCCATCACTTCTCATTGCATCACATTCCTGCGATGCCACATTACATCAGGTTATCACTCCACGGGATGTAATCCAACACTGATCCGTGAGGAACCTTAATGCAACAAGACACAGCTGAGGTTTGCTGAGAATGGATTTTGTTTCTTAGTTTCTGGTCTGCTAATCCCCATCATTCTGGGCTGCACATTGAACTCAGATGATGCTGCAGGGGAAATAGAAATGCAAAACTACCCCTTGCTCCAGGCAAATCTCCTGGCTATGCCACTGATAGTCAGGTCGTTGGACATCTCCAGAACAATCATCGCCTGCCTGCAGAGCTCCTACCAGGTCCCACTGTCCCCAAAGCCAAAGACAGGGGAGCAAAAGGGTGCCAGAAATGGCCCGATGACCCTTCAACAATCCTAAATAGCAGATGACTTGCATAAATAAATGGATAAATAAATAAATAATGAGGTTTTTGATTTGCAGATGGCTGGGAGAGGCATGGCTGTGGGGATGAGAGCAGGGCAAAGGAACTGCCCCATCACACCAGCACCCAGCGCCTGCAAAGCAGCGCTCGGGGCACCCAGTGAAGCCATCCCAGTGCTGCTTCCCACCCTGGTGAGAAGTACGGTGAGGAGGAAAACCTGCCATGACAGGGAGCTGGATGGGCAGGGAGAGGTGTTGCTTGCCAAACCCCTTCCTCAGCCAAGAGCCAAGCAGAAAGAATGACTGGAAGAACCCAAAACAAGCCAGAAAGTCCACATTTTAGGAAAGCAAACAAGGGAAAAGTCTGAGGAGGGGAAGGTGGCAGAAAAACAGCCTGGAGATGGAGTTGGAGGAAGTTTCTAGCTGAGCAACAAGAGGCAAAGGGAGCTCCCCCTCCCCACAACAGCTCTTGGCATGCAAATCACTTCCAGCAGCTGCCACGGGTTTTCTGGGAGGATTTTGTTTAGGCTGGGAGCCACGCCTAGCTTGTAAAAGCTTCGATTCTTGTAGAATTAACTGGGGCACCGGTCTGAGACTGGGAAATACGGGTCAGGCTGTTTCTGTCCAGCCAGCAGCAACGCCCTGGATGAGCTCATCGACCCAAATCCACCCACTGAGTCCCACCACCAGCATCTCCTGGGAGAGGGCAAACCCCTCTCCTCAGGCTCCATGGGTTTGCACCAGCCCTGTCTGATCAGGGCCAGCTTCACCCATGACTCCACATCAGCTCAAAACCCTGAAAGCAGGAGAGGACTGAAAAGCAGCCTCCTGGCGTGAAATAAACACGGCTGGATTTACAAAGGAGCCCTTGGAAAAGTCACTCTCAAGTGACAGCCAGCCATCATCACCAGCCCAGGCAGCATGGAAAGGCTCGTGGCTTTTCCAAACGTCACTAGTCACCCTCCTGAACCCATGTTATTGCAATACAGGAGCATATCTGTTCGCATAAATCAATGTTCAGTATGACAGTGGTTTTATATATTTACAGACATACAAACTCAGGTTTCCAGTCTTATATTTTGCCAGAAGCACACACATATCTCTAAACACTGACGCAAGGCACCTGCACAAGGGCTGTGCTCACTGTGCAACACCTGACCGATGTCCTCCAGAGCATCAGTGCACCAGCAGACAGCCCAAGTTTCCCACAGTCACATCCTCTGCTTGGCATCAACCATCACCCACCCCATGGAACGAGGACCTGAGAGGGACACTTGGACTTACTTGCTGAGAAGGTGGCTTCAGTGTGGACAGGAGGGGTGGAGGGGAGGAAAGGCGGGTACCCCACAAAAAAGGAGCGCAGGGAGCGCTCCGAGAGGAGCGGGGAGCGCTGCGCGGGGATGTTCTCACAGCTCCCCACGCTGTTGTGGATCTTGAGGTTCAAGGGCTTGTTCTTCTTCTTGACTCTGGAAGGAATAAGGAGAGAAAAAATGGAGAGAAAAGTGACAAGGGGCAAGAAACCCAGGGGGAATTTTCTCACAGGTGGGGACGAGTGAGCGATGTACTGAGGGAGCGGTGGCACCTGCAGGCTGGCTGCTCATGTGGGGAGGTGCTGTGCCACCCTGTGAGCTGATGTGATAATTAAACCCATTTCCCTGCAAGAACTTTGAATCCCTCACCATCATTAATAATAGGCAATTTTCATTAAGGAACACATTGCATTCAAGAGCAATTCCTCTTGCAAAACCCAGCTGAAAAGAATTGGTTGGTCCAAAAGCCCCATCACCCCCAGCCTTGCTGGCCTTCCTGCACCCCCAACCAGCCCACCAGCCTTCCACATCACCCCTCAGTGCCCCAAACCAGGGGATTTCCCACACAAACCCGCCTGCGTGGACCTTGCTGATGGTTAGAAGGTGTGCTTGCTGTAATGTCTGAGTCCTTGAGCATCTTCTCACAAGACCCCAGGTAACTGCATTGTCCCATTTGGGGCCGGGAAGGCTGGATGTGCTGCTCTGCCCTTCTTAGCTCAGTCTGTCAGCATGGGGTAGGGCTTGCTCTCCAAGGCAGTCATCACACCGAGCTCATCTGTATCCTTAAACACCATCCATTACTACCAGCCCCACCTCAAATGGGGGAAACTGAGGCATGGAGGAACTATGGAGCAGATTCAAACTGCTTGCTACAGCACCTAAAATGGACTTAGGCACTCACAGTGCTGCTAAACTGGAGAGAAACTGTTAAACTTGACAGATGCTACTGTCTGTGCATCACGGCAGCGCTGGTCCCAGCTCTTTCCCACTGGGAGTGAGGCACTGGCACCCAGATAACCGTCACCCTGCAGCACTCAGCACCTGCTCCAATTTTGTCATTTAATGTCACCTACATCCATTTTAGGGGCCAAGCAGAGGAACTGAGTACAACTGAAGGGTGGACTGCAGTGGAGCGTGTCACCCAAGGCAAACGCTGTGAGCAGCCCCAAAAGAAATCCAGGGAACAACCCACTGAGGCACCGGACTGTGGTGCAGACAACTCTAAGCACTGGGAAATGTTCATCAGAAGCAGAATGCTGCAGATTAGGGGGGTACAAGACATCCACCTCTCACTTATCAGTACATTTTTCTGCCTGCACTGCACTGTGACAAGGACCAGCCCTCACTTCGGTGGCTCAGGTGGGCTCAAAGCAGCACACAGATCTGAGAGACTTGCAGCACAGACTGACACCGGCAGCTCTCAGGGGCTGGGCTGCAGGTTTCTGGCACTGCTAACTAAGCCTTACTGGCTCAGCCGCTCCCACTCCAGCCACACCACAATAGTGCAAGGTAGAGAGGAGCATCGTCTGCCCTGTCCCAAAGCAGCCTCTGGGAAAGGCAGCTCTGCCCTTTTGGAGATTTGGAGGATTTGGGGCAGAGATACCCTTATGAATGTGGAGCAGGCAGTGCGACAGCTCATGGTCATCAAGGACCCTCCAGCCCTCCCAGCAATGGAGCTCATGAACGGCTGGAGACAGTTTTCTTGCAGGTGACACAGTTAGCATTGATGCACAACTGAATTACAGACTTTAATTCAACCCGCTGCGTTCAGTTCTTGGTTATATTGTTAGAATTAGGTGAAAAACCAACGTGGGAGCAGAGAGGGAGGCGAGCAAATAGCAGCATCTATGTGACAGCAGCAGCTGAGCCTGTCCTGCCACAGCCCAGGAGGGAAACTCAGAGCATCTGGCCCCAAAACCAAACCAGAGCTGTGCAATGCCTGGCAGCACCGTGTGACACAGTGAGCCCTGTTGTAATGGAAATCAGGAGAGTATAAAACCAGGTGCTGTTCTCCCTCAAAACTTTCCTCTTTGTGCCCAACAGCTGCTTTATTGCACACACCTATACACCTATTCACAGGCACCGCGTCCTGCTTGGCTGCCATCGCTCCAGTACCATTGAGCAGAGATGCAGCCAAGCTCTGACACTCGCTCCAGTCCGCAGGTAAGCTATCTCCCACCACCCGGACCCAGCAACGCCCAGGGGCATCTGGCCCTGCCAGTCGGTAGGAAATGACCGTGCTGCGCTCACCAGCCCGCTTTAGCAGAAGAAAATTAAACCGCTGTCTAATAAGCTAATTGTTTCCTCGCACAGGAAAAGCTGCTGCTGCCTTTAGAGCGACTGTAATGACTTCTTTGGGTGCACTGGGTTTGGAGATGGGGCAGATGATTGCGTCTAGCCAGGTCCAACAGAACAACCCTCCTGGCTTGGAGGCCACGGGGCTCCGATGCGCCAACAGCCCCATGGCCGATGTTTGCCATGCCGCACCCTGCCAGGGGATCTAAGCTACCCCTGACCTAAATCCCAGTCCTTAAAGCATATCTGCAAAGCACCAAGGTGAGAAGCCTGGTGTCCCCCAGAGCAGGTCCAAGCCCTCTGTTGTTGCTGTTTGATCCCAACCCAATGCAGCGGCAAAACCACAGCATCTCCACCGAAGCCCCTGGCGCGGGCATGGCCCCAACTCCCTGCTAGCTCAGCCCCGGCACTCAGCCCAAAGTGCTTCCTGCAACGCAGTGATTAGCCACTAATCTCATTTTTTTCCACCCATAAATCAGTTCCAGACCAAATATTTACCGCGAGCATCATTTCCTCGCCAAGCAGAGCTGGTGACAGCTCTCATTATTAGGAAGGATGAGTGATTTTGGACAGAGAGATATTTTTCTCTCTCCCTGTTTCTTCAGGAAAAAAAAAAATTAATAAATACACACAAACATCATGATGCAACTGGGTGACCAGTGAGGGTTGGTTGCCTATCTCACTGGTGGCTTCAATCCCTCTCCCTGTCCCAAAGGAAGGGGAGCAGGGACCAAAGCCTGGAGAGGAGTAGGATGCTGCAGCATGAGCATCCTCACCCACGGCAAATGCCCCTCCTGCAGGGTGTCACAGGGACAGGGTATCTGCTGCAAGCACCCCAACATTGGCGACAGTGGTGTCCCAGCTGTTAGGGACCCCTGCAGCGTCCCTGGGGTGCTGGGAGACTGGTTTGGGGACTGAGAGAAAACCTGCACCTTTACCTCCCTGGGTGTCCACAAGCACTCAGTGCCCTGCCGAGCTCTGAGTCCTGCTCGAGCAGGCTGAGATGGCCCCTCGCCCCTCCATGGGAGCACAGCACCAGGGCAGGATGTGGCCACAGAGTCCCAGTGCCCATGGAGAGCCCAGGAGGAGCTGCAGGGCTGGGGCAAGGGGCTGCAGAGGCCATGGCTGTCCCCTTGCTGGCTTCCCCTGGTTTTGCCCCGACTGGCAGCCGGTGTCCCAGCACCATGCACAGCTGGGTGGTGCACCCAGGGGGCAAACCTCTGCCCATCCTCCAGCAACAGCAATGGGGAGAAGGCAGAAACAGCAGATATTCAGAAATATGGAGAATGACAAGTCCTGCAAGGTGCAGAGAGTGCCAACAATGAGCTGCAAAGACATCCCAAGAGGTGACGTGGTTCCTCTGCTTCTCTGCAGTGTTCTCTTGGCCACTCCAGTGTGGCCTTGAGGCCATGACCACCAATCTGAGGACAAGGCATCTGGAGTGCCACCAGGGCACAAAGCAAACCAAGTCCCATTTGGGGCTGCTTGTGCAAAAAGGGACAAATACCGCTCTTGCTGAATGGGCTTTGGAGCAAGGGTGCAGGATGAAGCCAGCCATGGGCACCACATAAAGAACTTGCTGCCATAGGGTGGTCACAGCCCACTCCTCACAGGCCTCCTACATCCACTCGTTTGCACTGTAGCATCCCAGAGTGAAACTGGGCTGGTTTCCCTTGGCCTTACACCAGCAGCACTCCCCCAGATGAGCATGGCAATTATTGTCCTGGTGGGGAGCATCTCCTTACCCATCAGGGCATCCTCCCCGGGGGCTTCTCAGAGGGCTCTGAGGGAGGCATTTTTGAGAATGCTATTTCATAGAATCATTTAGGTTCAAAAAGTCCCTTAAGATCGAGTCCAACTGTTCAGACCGCCCCATGCTCCTGCACCACCCATGCATGTCAACCCACATAAAGAGCACCCAGACAGGGACAATACGTCACGACCCCTCCCATAACCTACTGACACTCGGTTATACTCAAAAGATTGGGCTCTCAGAGGGACATACATTGACCGGTGACTGTGCCAGCCTGGTGTAGGATGCAGTCAGAGATGCACCAGACACTGCACCAACACTGCCTCCCTGTAAAAACCTTTCATTAGAGCACTAAGCTACTCCTAAATTAGGCTTTTTCTGCTCCAGGGGTGAAGGGTCACTTGCTTTTTGGGAAGTAAGTGGAGATAAGGGTGTTAATCCCCGGGGCAGAGGAGGCTATACCTCCTAACCACTGCCAGCCTCAACTTCCAACATCCAGGAGTGGTTTCACCCATCTCTGGCAAACATTTCCATTTTCCCCTCGTTTGCCCAAGCCAGCATCACATGAGGTGGGGAAAAAGCATGTGCTAAAAATACACCATGTTCATCCCAGTCTAAATCCCCCAACACAGCTCAGAGTCCCTGGACTCCCCACCCCCGGGGGTGGGAAAAGCCCCCTCCTCTGTGCCAGGCTCCACTGGGCATCACCCCCCTCTCAGGCTCCCAAATTTGACAAGGAGAGCAGAAGCAAAAAGGGGGATTTTTAAAAAAAAAAAAAAAAACAAAAACCAAGGAAGAACATCAGCTTAATTCAATTTTCCATAGAGATAAAGCCCCAAACCAGCAGCAGACAACCCCCCCACTCCTGGATGAGGGCCAGGCTGGGCCTCGCTGCTGGTGATCTCAGTCAAACAAGCCCCAGCCGGATCGGGAAGAACCAGCAAAGTCCAGCACACAATGCAATCGGGGCTCGCTTTGATGCTCAGGGGGGTGGGTGGGGGAGCTGTGTTTGGCCACACTAATCCCCCCATTAAACAGCATTTCAGACCTCTCCAGAAGCTGGCAAGTTCTCAGCTTCTTGGCGGGGTGTGTGTGTGTGTGGAGGGATGGAAAAGACAAACACTCCCCCTAAAACACCCCAGTGATTATACAGAAGCGACAGAAACGCTGATGGAGAAGCAAAGGCAGCAGAAGGGAAAGTGCAGCACAGCTCTGCAGAGCTGCGGGGCTGTGGAAGGGGCTATTTAGATGGTGGCGATACCTCCCAGCCCCCGGGAAGGGCCATTTTCCTCCAGTCACAGATGGACAACTACCGAAATGAGAGTTCAGCCCACGCCAGGGGAGGCTGCGAAACACCAGGCGAGGGGAACAGGATGCTAGTGACTTACCAGTTATTTTTTATTTTGACTTGAAAGGGTTTGTGGGGAGCAAAGAGGACCACACACAGTTCGCTTCTAGGCTTGAAGCTCCCCAAAATCTAGGAGACACCCTGGGGTGACTACGGCAAGCCCCTGACACCCCCAGGGATGGCAGGAAAAGTGCTACTGCAGGGACAAGAATTCCCTTCCCACCAGATTCAGAGCAGATCCCCGAATCTGAACATCCTGACTATTTCTTTTTGCACTCCAGAACCTCAGTTTCCCTCTCCATGCTCGTCCCAGCCCCATCTCCGTTGCAGGAGGGTGCAAAGCTGGGCAGACCCGGGGGCTCTGCAAGCACCGAGCACCCCTCCCTGCAGGACTGTCAGGCTCCCTGCCAGCAAGACGGGGCCAGACCCTGCCCTATGCAACCCTTGGCTCCCCAGACCTTTCCTGAGGTCAATGATTTTCAGCCTTTCTATACTGTGAGCCCCACAGCTGCTCCCAGACCTGCAGACCCTCCCCAGCATCCCTTAACCAGCTCCATTAACCTCTCACCATCCTCTAACCCTCTGCATGGCCCAAAACCCCCTCATTTTCATCCTTGCCTTTCCCATGCATTTTCTGGAGGGCACCAGACACAGTACCTCCCACCCAAGCCCCCCAAAACCAGAGTTCACAGGAGCATTGGGGCTCATTTCTGCCACAGGTTGACGTGGATGCTCAGGAAAGTCAGCACTGCTCCCTAGGAGCGATTCCATGCGCAGATAGGTAAATGCCAACTATTAGGGACATAATTTCATGCAAGAATTTGCTAAATATATGATGATGGTTTTCAAAAAAAAGAAAAAAAATTACAAAGCCCAGCTAGTTTGAAGCACTTAATGCAAATCCCTTTAGGTGTCAATCCAGTCTGAATGGCTCATCCCCGCCTGCTCTGTGGAATCAGTCAAACCCTTATCACCAGCTTTCGAAAAAAAATAGAGGGTTTCAACAGGCGGTGAAAAACACGAGCAGACACTCAGGACAAAGGGCCCGTCACTCCTTTCAGACCCATGGAGGCTCTACATGCATCGAAGCCCAGTGGGAGGGCAGGGATTGACAGGGGCTTACAGCATGAACCGGGATGCAGGAATGGTGTGGATGCTATAGGGTTCCCAACAGAAAGGTCCCCACCAAGGAGCTTTGCTGTGCAAAAGCACAGAGCAGCTGGGATGTCCCTGGGTGATCCACAAGCTGGAAGAGTGGGAATGGGCTGAGAAAATGAGCGCTTACCAGCAGTTGGACTATGAGGACGGGCATAGGAGGACCTATACGTTACAGGGAGGGGAGATGCAGTGGCCACAGGGCTGTCAGCCCCCCGATGCTCCCAGCATACGGCCCTGCCCAGGGCTACGGCTGACCCACAGCCACCCCAAAATGCATCCCAAACAGGACTCACCAACCGGTCCCCTGCACCCCAGCAGCACTTGCTTCTCCATGCCCACTTCTTAAACAAAAGATGGAAATCGAGTAAATAACTACCTGCTCTGCAGCATTTGTTGTCACTTGCCAATATTATTGTAATTAAAAAAGATTCAAAGTTTAAAATTTAGCCCAAACAGGTGAGTTGATCCTGCAGCTGACCGTGCCAGATTATATTTTATTCACCACTTTGCTCCTCTCCAGCACACTCCAATTTCAATGCAAGCGTTTCTTTTAAAGGCAGGGAAATAGGGTGAAGAAAAAAAAATCCTCTCATTGGCATTTCAGTTAGCTCTCCGCAAAGGATTAAAGATCGCTGCTGCCTGGCCTGAAGTGCACAGCCTCGGTCAGGATTCAGCCCAGAAGATTTATGGTCTTTTGACTGGCTTAATTGCACAATATTCTGTATTAAATCAGAGGAAGGAGAAGGTAAAGCGCTTCCCCTGCACCTCAGCAGCTGCGAGGCTCTGCCCATCCTCACTAGGCAGCCGCCTCCAGCCTGAGCAAGCAGCATCCATGTGCAATGACCAAAAATGGGGAAAGCCCACAAATTTACTCTTGCATTTTTTAATGCAAGAAGAGCTGCTAGTTCTGCTCCCTTCCTGTTGGGTTCTCATGTTGGCACATGACTGGCAAAACCCAACTTCTCTCTTCAGAGATTCCCAAAAAACCCCACAAAAATCCAGATGACTGCCCTGGCCAAGCAGCACGAGCATCCCCAAACCAACAGGCTCGGGGAGTTTGGACCAAAACGACCACAGTTGGAGCCATCATAGCCAGAAAAGGAGGCACCAGGTCACCTTTCATGCACAAGAATAAAAATACAGCATCCATGCCCGGTGCATCACACATCCTTCCCCATGCAGCAAGGACAGCACTGGCTGCTTTAGCTTTTTCAGGGTTCAAGGCAAACACAGAGGTAAAACCAATGGATTATTTGGACCTGTCTGAACAGATGAGATTTCTTCATTATACACCCAGATCTGAACAAGCTCTATGCAATACTAGCTTGATATTTAAAAAAAAAAATAGAGAATATCCACCAGATGCTACATTTATCCTCCTCATTACCGTAAGAGGCCACAAACCCCTCCTCCTCCGGCCAGAGGAAAAGCAGGTTCTTCATATCAAAGCCTCGACAGTTAAATATTTATCCAAGTGCCTGTCCCCACTTCCCTGGATGGCTGAATTTTAAGGTTCAGGTCTTACTGATCTATTATTCTCTTTTCGTAGCACAAAGCATAACTTTTTATTACAGCTGCAAATTAAAAAGCTGGGAAATTCTTTGAAGGGAGCTCGAGCCAAACAGGTTTTTTTTTCCCCTCCTGGGACTCGTGTGCCGACAAGACACTGCTGCAGGAGGGCAGCAGGAACGATGCTCAGAGCAGACGCAGGCTGCTGCGTGGAAGGAGCTTGAGGAGCTAATTGCCAGGATCCTGAAGCAGGTCCTGTTTCTCATTAAATCCCCTCTGTTTAATTCGTTTCCACCATTACGTTTCTTTGAGGGACACACAAGGGTGGTGGTGGATGAGTACCACCAGCTGTGGCCAATCACCGATGGTGAGTTTGAGTTTCCTTTTGCTGGAGCTATTTCCAAACCAGTTCAGCCCTGAGGTGTCCCTTGTTTGCACCCAGATGACTGGGTTTCTCCATCCCTAGACAATACAACCTCAGCCAGGCAGGCCAGTTCTGGGCACTTTTTTCCCCCCGCCAGATCACAGACTCATAGAACAGTTGGGGTTGGAAGGGACCTTTAAAGGTCATCTAATCCAACCCCTCTGCCATGAGCAGGGACATCTTCAACTAGATCAGGTTGCTTAGAGTCCCATCCAACCTGACCTTGAATGTTTCCATGGATGGGGCATCTACCACCTCTCTGGACAACCTGTCCTTGTGTTTTGGCACTCTCATTGTAATAAAATGTCTACCTTATATCAGGTCTGAATCTACCTTGTTTTAGTTTGAAACCATTACTCCTTGTCCTATCTCTAAAATGCCTGTCCCCATCTTTCCTACAGGCCCCCTTGAAGTACTGGAAGGTCTCCCTGAAGCCTTCTCTTCTCCAGGCTGAACACTCCCAACTCTCTCAGCCTGTCCTCACAGGAGAAGAATGGATGGGCTGAAGACCACAGAGCTCTCCATCAGTGTAAGACCCCATTTCCCAGCCACCATCATCTCCACACTTGCAAAATCCAACTAAGGAAAGGGATGTAATCAACTCAAGCACCTCCCTACACCACCTTCATTAATATAAGAAGAGTAACACATGACACAGCCCAGGCACCCATCTGTTTTCGAATGCAATTCTCAAAAAATTACACCACTGGAGGGAAAAGCATAGACTGCCCATGGCCAGAAAGCCCAGAGGTGGAGGTTCGTTACACTAACTACAGCTCTGCAAACCTTTCCTCTCAGAAGAGACTTGGGGCAATTTTTCTCTGTTATTTGCTTGCAGGCTGCCTCTGCATCTGAGGTTGCTGATGCATGGTGGACTTGGGCAGCTCTTTAATTGAAAGGGAGAAGTCAGAGCAGTTTCATGGCTTTTCAGGAAGCCTGCTCTCCCTGCCATCTTGGTTTTCATTTTGTTATTGCTAAGGAAGTCACTGGAGTGCTTGGCCAACCTAGTACCTGCTTGGGCACTGGGCTGACCACAGCAGTGGGTCAGCGGGGGCTTGTAGGATGGACTCACCAAACTCTTGGGCCACAGAGGACAGAGGAGCTGCTTCATGTCTTTCCTGCATAGCTACAGCTGGAAGAGAGAGTGGAGAAGAGCTCAAGCATGTCCTCCTGTCATAACCAACAGTGGTCAATCCATCTCCTGGTCACCACCTGGGGACGTTGCCCACAGCCTCTGCCCTTGCCTCCCCTCCCCTCCTGCGTGGACACCATGGAGGCAGCACATCAGGCAAAGGTGCTGGCAGCAGAAGAGGTGTGCCACCTCTCACCTCTGCCTCCCCTCCCCTCTGAGATGTTAATCCTTATCTAAATTCATAATCATGCTCTCGGCTTTCAAAGTGGCAAAAGGAGGCTCAAACTTCTCATTAAAGGACACAGTGAAAAGTTTCTCTTCCAAGCATGTTAAAGCTCCTGCTCCTTTTGATGGAATACCACAGCAGTAATTAACATTAATGACATACCTAAGGAGAATCACAGCCCAGAGCAGTGGGATAATTGCAGCAGAGAGCCAGTTTGTTACGGAGGCTACCCATCACTGTCAAGACACAGTGTGCAGACCATACTTTGAGAGATCTGGAGACAATCCAGGACCTGTGCAAAACTCCACAGCCCTGACTTGCCATCAAAGCCACCAAGATTAATCAGAAAGATTATTTGGAAACAAGGGGAGATGCTGCTCCTTTTGCTCTCCAAATTCCCACACTTCAATGCTCTCCCGCTTGCAGAAGTACCAGGCAGGTCTCTACATTTTCGGACACCGTACAGGATGAATAACACAACGCTGAAGATGCTGCATACGGATTATTTGCACATGTTGGTAGCGTCCCACTGCATCCACTTGCTCTGCAAACATCAATCTCTTGCTCATCCCCAGTGCCAAGAGTCTACCTGCTTTTCCAAGCCTGGGAAATGTCAGAGAAACACCAGGCACAAGAGCTATCTCGACGTTGCTCTTTCAAATCCAGCCCACGCGGAATATCAAATAATTGATCTACCTGGTAGAAGCGTTGATTGGAATTGATACAAGGGAAAAACATCATTATAAAGGTTGCAGAGCAGCAGAATAAATGGCCTATCACTTAGTAGCATTTAAGACCAGCTAAGATGATTAACTCTGAGGGACAGTCTAACCCGCAGGCGGCTTGGTGTGGTGGGGATGGTGGAAAAGACTCTGGTCTTAGGTTTCTGCAAATCTATGACTCAGTCTTTCACCTCTCTGCCTAGATGTCCCAAAGAGGAACCTACACTGGACTTGGCCAAGTGCCACAGGAAATACCCCATCCTCAGGGGTTTCTCTGTTACCTGGGATGGAGAAAAACACCCACAACAGAGAAAGTGTCAAGTTAGAGTTGGTTTAGAGTTGGAAACAATACAAGGGAAAAGAAAAAGAACAAAAAAAATAATACATGCTCTATCACCAGATCAGATGTGAACTTCACCTCTGACTTCATCCATCCAGGATATCCTCATCCTGATTCTGAGAACCAGAACCAAAAAACAGCCTCAGTGCCAATGAGGCTAAAGACAAAGAAGTCAACCGTCATAAGGCTTCAGATAAACAGACTTTTCCACCAGAACACCTAACCCTGTCTGCATCCACACCTTGAATGTGACGGCAACGATACAGGATAAGGAGATTTTGTTGAAACCTTACCCTAAATAAAGCTGGCTTGAGCTGGAGGAGCCTCATCCCAGCCCAAACCTGACCTAGGTACACCACAAAACAGCATGTCCTTTCCAGCAGCTGCTTCATGTTAGCCTTTGGGAGAGTTCAGCATTTCCTCCAGCACTCAGCTCTGCCAGGTCATGCTGCTTTAATTCACCATCGATATGCTCTGATCCTCCCTCCTCAGCTGCTTGCCGGAGGCTATTCTTTGAAGGCCATGGAGTTCATTAATTCAGTCAGACACCTGGGTGGCAAAAGAAACCACAACTGCAAAACGGATGAGATTCTGAATTCACCTCCCATTTGCATGGGGCTAAGGATGAAGACCACCCAACCACCACTCCGGGGCAGGACACCCCAGGGCACACCCCAGGCAGCCTCCAGAGGGCTATTTTATACAAACCCTTCCAAGGGTTAACACACGCTCTTGAGCTTGATCTTAACTAGCTTGACTTTTGTTCCCCAATTAATGTATTTTTAAGACCTTCCATTCAGAGTTTGTTTTTTTTCTGACTTCTTGCTGATGAATAATTATTAACTATCCATGAAAGATTTAAATGGCCCATAGAATTCATGAGGTATTAAATGGGCATTATATTATCAACCACTCTAAATGTTTTGTTTCCGTTTCAAGACCATTCATGAGATGTTTATGGATTGTGGATTTATGGAAGCCAGGGGATCTTTTTAGGAGTAATGTTCTGTACCCCAGAGTTACGGTCAACAGCTGGAGGCTCCGTGCAGGAAAATCTGAGGCTGTAATCTCAAAAAATTTAACCCCTGCTTCAGAAGGTCTTGGTATATAAAGACAACGGATTAAATGCTGGAAATTAATACCTGAAACACAAAATGCAAGCAAACCTATGAGCTGCCGTCAAGTGGTACATGGTGGCCTTGCTTCAGAGAGAACCCAGTCACTGCGACTGCTCTGCCAAATGCATGGTGGTGTTTTACTTTTGTATCTCCAGTGAGACAGAAAAAACTCTGGGGGCAGCCCTGCAGTGCCCCAACAGCTTCCATCCATCAATACCAGCTCACAGCTCATGGGGAGAGATCTTTTTGCTTTTGCCAAGGGCACCCCTGGCTCTCCAGAGCCCATTTCACCCCATCCAGAGATGGGGCATGCCAGGTTAGGAGATAAATCAGCCTGAGGGACACCTTCTTGGGAGGGTTTTGGATAGGTCCCACCAGAGGCAGTATGGGGGTAAACAGGGGTAAATCTAGACCCAAAATTGCCTCAGGAGATCCCACCCAGCTCTTGGGATCCCCAGCAGTGTCCCCAGACTATCAGCTCTCCAGGTCTAGCACCTGTTTCCATGCTGGGACATGACACAGGGAACAGAAAGCTGCAATCCAAAGCCAACAAAGAGCCCACTGGTACAACTAAAGCCAGAAGGGGCTGATCAGAGCAGGCTTGAAAACGTATTTCAGGGATGAGCTCCATTTCATGTTTGAGGTCAGGTGGAAACCTCCCTTCTGCAAAGAGCACAGAGAACTCAGATATTGCAGAAGTTATGATATTAAAAAAACAAACCAAACCAATAACACGCATGCATTGCATGGACACAGCCATAAAATAAGAATTAGCTGATAAAAGACCCAAAAAAGCTACGTTTTCTCTCTGCCAGGCAAAGTGTTAGCCACCACATCCAGCCCAATTTACAGCTAAAACTTCAGCATGCCTCTGCTAGAGAAAAAGGGAAAAAAGAAGAAGCTGCCTCTAATGCACTAATTACTATCCCAAAACACTAATGGGATTAGCAAGCAGGATTTAGTGGTTGCCTCCTGAAAAATCATTAAGTGCCATTAGAGAAAATTAACTTCCCCAGTTCTCCAAGCGGCCTTCAACAGCCTGGGTCCTCCCGCGTTGACACGACGAACCCCCAGTAGGATGTTAGCACAACAGAGCCCTGTTAATACTGTCTTTCTCTTTCCTTTATTAATTCACTAATCATGAATTAAAGTTGCCCAGCACTGCTGGGAAGGGGAGCACCAGAGATGCTGGGCAACTGGACATGGTCAGGCAGGGACTGAAGGAAGGCAGAGAGCGACGAAAGAAGAGGGGACGTGACCATGTTCATGCAAACCCTGTTTACAATTTCTTTCTCCACGCCCTGTCCTGTTCTTTCCCCTTGCAGGAAAGCCGAGGCATCCCATCCCTGGCTGGCTCAGGGAATCACTGGCCAAAGGGTTTGCTGGAGTAAGGTCCAGACACCCCTGTCCAAACCTCGCCCCAGATCCATGTCAGCATGACCTGGGGTGTGCAATGACCACAGTGGGATCAAATGGCTTCGGCCTCAGTGAGACCCGCTGTGTTACCAAAGGGTAGAGCCTGGATCAGATGCCAAAATGCAAATAAAAGTACGAGAGGAAACAGGCTGCTTGCTAAGGCTCCGCTCCTGCAAACGTGGTGGTGCTCGCTGGGGACAGACCAAAGTAAATATGAATTTCTGGTGGCTAAGAACAAGGGGGAGGGTGGCCTTACAGGAGGCATTGTCCAGATGAAATAAATTAATTTCCAAAAGCTGAAAGCTTTTAGAGACCAAAACCTCCCAGCTCAGGGGAGGACGATTCTCTCATTTCGCACAGTGACCACAGCCCGGCAGCTGCCACAGCCTTGGGGACACAACTGGGAAACAAGTGACACGGCGATGCTGCGGCCACCAACACATCTGCCACCCCAAAGCCCCTCTAGTCTGCCCCTGCCCAAAGAGGAGGAGACCAGGGTCTGGCAGCGGCCAGCACCCTGAGCAGGCAGCAGATTTTAATCCTTTATGTGCCTCAGTCAGAGCTGCCTGAGCACCATGGCTGTCCCCGGGGCCAGGCAGCAGGGTCTGCTGGCAGCTTGCCACGGCCATGGCAGGGTACCCTGGGCTTTCTCCTGCTCCCACCACAACCCTCAGGGGACTCTGATCAGGCCTTTTTTTCTAAGAACCCCAAATTAGTGGACAAATAGGGCAGCTTGTCCCGGGGCTCCTGTCTGGGGAGGCTAGGGAGGACCAGCCATGCTCCAGCCTTGGGGAGAAGAGATGATGGCCCAAAGTGGCCACGGGTCCCCCCTGCCACCCCACACCAAGGCAGCAGAAGGACTTTCTGAGCACAGCCACCAAAAGGGCCCGAAGGAGATGGAGAGGGAGCGTGCTGATGCCGGGGAGCCCTTTCCCTGCACAGCAGCAGCCTCTGCCGGCACCGGAGCCACAGAGCAAGAGCAGCAGGAAGGAGCTCTGGCATGGCCAGAGCCCAAAGAGCCCTCTGCAAACACCATCAGGATGGAAAAGATACTGGGAATGTCTCTAGAATATGAAGTGTTATTTCCATAAGGCTTTAATCTATCCACATATGCGTGTTTCAGCTGAGATGATTCTTCCCATCTCGCTCTTGCACGTGCTCGCACTCACACGCAGCTTTCATGGTCGGATTGTGCATCCCCGTGCTGCAGCTGCAGAATGCCACCATCCAACGCCCCTGTGCCACACTCCGGCATGCGGGGGCTTTGGCAAGCAGCAGCCCCTCGGTACTCCCCATCCAGTCCCCACTCCCAAAGTTAGGACTCAGGGAGCAAATCAGACCCTGTCCCAGCAGCATCCCCGCTGTCTGCTAGAGCAGCAAAGGGCTTTTCTACCTCAAAGTTCAAAAAAAAGACAGCATGCCCTGACATTTAGGGACCAAAGCGCTTTTCCAAAGGAGCTGGGATGGGGTTCATCACCCCACCGTGTGCCAGCACCTTGGGGCACCCACTTACTTGGGGGTGTGCGCCTCATCCACGCGATGCCCCAGCTGGAACTCGTGGGACTTGCTCCGGTGCAGCGCAGTGAAGCCAGGGATGAGATGGATCAGTTTTCGTGACGAGGGCGGGGGCGTCCCAGGGGGCTTCAGTTTATTCCTCCGTCGTACCGGTGGCGTGCCTGGCGGCGTCATTGTGGTGACGATGTTGGGGGTACGTGGAGGGGTGTGAGCAGCGTGTCGCTGGCGTGGGGAGGGCGGCAGGGAGCGGTGGCCAGACTCCATGGGTGGGCACAGCCCCGGGTGACCCTCCACGGTCAGCCGGTCCACGTGGGTGTACATGGGTCCGTGGGGCGAGCCCGCGTGGCAGTGATGCTGCCCACACTTGGGTTGGACCTTGGGGCTCTGCGAGAGGTGTGTCCTGCCCCACTGCCCCGGCTCCAGCTGGCACCCAGGGCTGTTCTCCTTCCCCGGCTCTGTCGTGGGCCACTGGATGGTCCAATCCTGCTTGGAAAGGCTGCCGCCTGCGAAGAGCACACAGACACGGCCATGCAGCACGGCAAAAACTGCACAGTCCTCTCCCCGGCACCGCATCCCCCTGCCTCTGAAACACCAGCAAGAAGTTTCTCCATGTGCAAACCCAAGCAGGTGCTTTGCAAGAGTTAGAGAAGTGCTTTGCCCGTGTGTTTTCCCACCTGATGAGGCCCCCATGTGTCTCCCCCACTGTCACCCAGCTTCCCACCACCACCCCACAATGTGGCACGGGCATGGGACACCCCTTGCCTGGCTAAAGCTGATGACCCCATCTCACCCCTTCAAACCTGCCCCCCGCTCCCTGTGCTGCCCAGTTGTGCCATTTGCATAAAGGAAGAGGACTGTAATTAAGTGGGGCTCCTCTCCGCTTCTAATTATTCATCTCCACTGGCACAGAGATGAGTAAAGGGCTGTCAGCAGCAACTTCACAGAGCCAAAGTGATGGACGCAATTTAAGGTCCCTTTGCTGACTCCTTTTGATCGCCTCCACTATGAAAACCATAATCTCTTTATTTTAAAAACCCTCCTTCCCCATCCCCGTTTTGATTATTAATTGCCTGGCCTCTTCATTCCCCAGCCTTTTCAAGGGGAACATTTTATTTCAAGCTCCAGAAGAAAAGTAAAGGAGGAAAAGGCTTTTGAAATGAAAGCTGTAGGATTGGATTGACAAAAGCTCCGGGGGAAAAGAGGGACAAGTTTTCCTGAATCACTCTCCCAAAGCAGAAAATAAAAATAAAAAATAAAGCAAGTCCTATTCATCTGCTTTTAAGTTGCTTCTCCAGCTGCTACAAAAAGACCCAGAAAGAAGCTCATAAAAAAGTTAATGTCCTTCCTCATATTTTAATTAATTAAGAAAAAATCCTGCTTAGAAAAGCTTTGCCTCTGCCTGCAGGGAACTGCCAGGGCGGAGCTGCATCTCCAAAGCCACTACGGGCACACACCTGAGCCCTCCCCTCGCCAAAACAGCCCAGCCCAAGTGGGGACACAGCAGGTGACGAGTTGGAGTGTGTCACCCCCCCCCAAAATGCAGCTCTGCACAGGGTCACGTCACCCCCAGCAAGGCCACCCTGCCCGCAGGCACCTGCAGAGCTGGGTGACCAACCCAGTGCCACGTAGCCGGGCGTCTCCTCGTCCCCACGGCTACTGGTGGCCACTGGTCCCTGAGGCCACCCTGGCTGGTGGCACCTGGCTTCACACACAGCCTGGGGCTGGGGAAGGTGCAGCCGTGGCCCTGCACGGGCATAGGTGAGGGAGGACACAGCGCCAGGAATTAAATTCTCCCGAAAGCCATTGACCCCTCCAGTTAATTAACCCGCACCCAGGGATTTGCAAATCAGCATGCATATATGCAAATCAAGGTGCTCCTCCATTGGTTGCTCTGCATGCATAAATTTACATAACTCAAAACTGCCCGGATGCTGCAGGCCCGGCAGCATCCCCGTGCTCCCACCCCCAGCAGTAATTAGCAGCAGCTAATGAAGAAGGAGAGCCAAGGCTGCTTCCTGCAACCCAAAGCTTGGCCGTGGCATCCTAGCCACCACGTCCCCCCCTTGCTGCTGTCCGCTTCAACGCTCAGCTGTGTCGTAACACGACTGATGCACTCGAGAGCAAAAATAACCCATTATGGGGCTGGTGGGTGCGTCAGGGCTAAAAATACCCCGGATAAGCTGGGGAAATGTATTTTCAACACACAGCTTATAGGCACGCTGCAGGTAGCGGGCACTCCACTTGATGAGATACGCTTAAACCGAGAACACACTTGAAAGGAAAAAAAATAACAAAAAAAAATCCCCAAGCTCTTCTTTCTGCAAAGCGTGTTAAATGCTTTCAGATTTCACTCCCTCCCGGGGCTCCCCTGGGTGTTGCTGCTCTGCCAGAGCCGATTCCCAGGTGGAAAAGCAAGGGAAGAGCTTGCACAAAAGCAAACTCCTCTTTGCCCAGTTTTCCCCAAGCTCTGTCTTCCTCAACGGTGCTGCAAGGCTGCCTGTTTGCTCATAAAATGACTATCTGTTTCGTTTAGATAGGGAATATTAATTGCATATTGAAGTGAGCACCAGCTACAGCCGCCCACCACCACTTCAACCCTGCGGGCCACCAAGCCCTGGCCACCAAGCACAAAGGGAGAGATGCTCCCCTTGGCCAAATTTGGCTTTATTAATCCCCTTGGTGCTGTCGCTGCCTCCCCATTTAGCCCAGCCTCCTTCACTCCACTGTACTTAATTAGGGAAGAAGCTTTTTCTGAACTACTCTACTAAAATCAACAAGAAAACAAACTCCTGGGAGGAGGTGGAGAGAAGCACCCGCTGTCGGGATGCAGCCTGTGGATTGGGAGATGTAGAGCGATGGCAAAATGTCACCAGAAAAGCTGTTTTCCCCCAGTTCCAAAAGACAAATAGCAAGTTTTGCTTTGATTTCCCAAAACAAAATGCTGGGAATAATTTGCTTAGGGAGCTGGGGACAGCAGGTCCCATCCAAAGGAGCCCTGCACCCTGACTTGGGGGTGCTGTGATTGCTCTTTCCCTCCCCAAAGGCAGCATCCAGATGACCAAATGGAGATGTGCCCAAAACCAGAGCAAGCTCTCAGCTTGCTTTACAGTGAGGGAAACCTCCACAGCTGCAGCTGCCTCTCCCAGCACCAGCACCCCAGCGACCGCACCCTCACCCTGAGGTAATATAAACCCCAGCACCCCCCAGTGCTTCAGCCCCATCACGTGCTGGAGGGACAGCCCTGCAGGCCTGGGGACACCAGTCACCAGGAGGGACGGGCCCTGAAAACCTTTACACCATGCCCAGTACAGCTTTCAAATTTGCCCCAAGTGAGGATGCTCACTGCTTTCTTTTTGTTGCTCATCGCCCTGTCTGACCCTGCACTGTCCCCAAGCCACCTGCAGCCCTCCCAGGGCCAGGACAACTCATAAATATTCAGCTTTGGATCATTTTTCCCTGTAGGACAGCTAATAACCTCCATGCATAACTCACTAGTCACACACCATCAACTCCTCAATCCACAGCGGCCCCGCTCAGCTCTTACTTAATATTAAATTAATCCCGCTTCGAGTTCAAAACTGACGCCCTGGCTGCTAATAAAATACCACTGCCAAGTGTAAGGTTTCGCAGCTGAGAAAAATCCAATACTGACTTGTTAACAAAATAAAGCAGGTGTTTAATATAGGGTTGCCACTATATTTGATAAATATAACATACTTTTGGTTTCTAAGATGACCTGGGGCTTTCCCTGCTGCTGGAGCTGCCCCTTGGATGCTTGGTTTGGGAAGGGGCTCCTTCCCTGACATCAAACTCCATCCTGACAAAATTCATCACTGTTTAAGGGATGAAACAGCATCCTGCTTCCTCCCTGCCTCCTCCCCAACCCCCAAGACCAGGCAGAATTGGCCTGGGAAATTAGATGTCTCTAATTAACAACTCAATAAATAAAGATTGATGGAAAAGGTTAATACTGTACCTCATTCCTGCTTTATTAATACTAATCTCGGCTTCTAGAAATCGACCACTACTACACTTGCAAAGAAATTACATTATGTTTTAAAGAGGCAGCAACTTGTTCATTAATTATATTTTTGGATTAGGACCATCTCTTGTTTTATAAGGAGATAAAATGCAGATAAAAGCCCACATCACTCACAGCGTGGTACATTTGGGGTTCCTTCTGGAGGGGCTGCGATAACCCAATGGACTTGAGATCCCAGCACTGCATCCCAAGAGAGCATCGCTGCCATCCCGGGACGCTTTCCAACCCCTGCCATGCAGCACTCAACCATTAAGCACCCAGCCATCTCCTTGGGGCCATGCAAAGCTCCCAGGCACCCAGTCAGGGGGGTCCAGACAGGTGTAACATGGGTCCTGGGGGCTGCAAGGATCAAGGCAACACATCTAGCAGGGAATTTTAAGAACACTTGATGGAGGGTTGGTGGTGCATCAGATGGAGCCCCAGGGGACAAGAGGACATTAAGGGGAGGCTCTCGAAGTGGGTGAAGACCTTCCTTGCCCAAGCTTGCAGATGAGGCAAGGCTGGTGGCCAGTCACCAAGACGTCGAGCCAGCCAGCAGGTCAGCATCTGCTGAAATGCAGCTGAGGGAGGGAGCGAGGGAGGGAAGGATACACGGATGCATGGGTGGAAGCAGCACAGCATTGCCTTAGTGCACCCCAGATGGGAGAGCTACAGCCCATAGTTGCTCAGTCCCAGCTGCCCCCAACAGCACAGGAGAACATTGCCAAAGGTACCAGAAGTATTGTTCTGCCAATTCCCCATTGCCACAGCCCACCAAAATGCGCTGCCTGGACCCTGGTGCATCTCAGACCCAAACTTGAGCAGCTGGATGGGATGATCTGCTCCTACCACCCAACCTCAGCCTGGGGCAGCTAGTGAGCATCTCACCCTGATCCAGCCAGAGGTACCACCACTCTCCTCTCCACCCCTGCAGAAGAGGGGCAGGGGCTGTGCTCCCCCACTCCCAGGGGGCAAAATTGGGGGGACTACTGAGGCAGGAGACACGCAGCTGTGTTGAGTGGGGTACAAGGAGACCATCTGGCAAGCTGGGTGGAGCTTTCTGCACCCAAACCCTCTAGAAATTCAGGGAGATTTGGTCTCCTTCACGGCCCAGGGAGCTCTTGCATCCCTTAGGACTGTGGCAGGGGCTCTGCAGTGCCCCGAGCTGCCTGTCCCCTCCCTGTCCCCAAGGTTTGTGCCGTCCAATGGACAATGTCCCCAGGATTTTCTCCGGCAGTGTGCACGCGTGGTGCTGGCACAGCAGGGACCCACGCCAGACACCAATGTCAGGGACCATTGCACTGCGGAACCCAATTCTCCAGCCCTGGCAGAGCAGGAACGGCCACTGCAGCATCTCTGCAATGCCGGAGGGATGAAACAGCAGCCCCCGCCGCACAGCCCAGCCCACAGCCCCCCCGGGAGCGGCGCGATGATGGATGGGGTTAAATGGAGCGCTGGGGAAGGCAAACGCGCAGTGCCCAGATAGCAGCAAACTCCCTCCTGCAGGGACCCAATGGTCCACCAAGCCACATCCTACTGGGAGGGCTGGCAGCCCCATCACCTGCCCCATTAAAAAGCAAATCGAGCAGCGAGCATCCAGCAGCCCCCTGGTACCCCCCCACAATCTCAGCCAGAAACCACCAGAGAGGCAGAAGATGTTTTAGCATCCTCACCGCAGCTGCTGAGCCAAAGGCTCATGTGGATTTTCCAAAGCACAGGTCCCACTGGGAAGTGGAGGAATCCCCTTGGCCAAGCAAGCAGAGGGGCAGGAGTGGGGATGCAGGGGCTTGGCTGAGCCAGCACGGCCAGTAAAGCAGTATTTGTTTGCAAAGGTCTTTAAAAGTCAAAGGTGTTTAAACAAAGAGCAGGCTGAGAGCCTCCCCCAGGCTCTGAGGGAGGCATCGATGCCCTTCCTCAAATAGCGGAGAGACTTAGTGAAAATGCCAAAGGGAAGGAGGGCAGGAGCTGGATTTAGGGAGTTAGAGAGCACAGAGGACTCGTGGTCTGCAGGAAATGTCAGACTGGGTTCAGCCATCCCCACCTCGCTGCTCTGGCGCAGGGGTGGCAGTGGGTGCTCGCACCAGCATGCGGTGGTGGGGCCCTCGGCTGCCTCCCCCCGGCACGGACTGGCCCTGCCACGCTGTGCCACGCCACGCAGGAAGCCCAAAGAAACCGCAGTAACCACGGCGGGGGGACATGGCTGAGACCCCTCCTGTCCCCTGGGACATGTCATGCCAAGAGACAGTAATGCAGGGACACTGCTGGTCCCTGAGAGCTGCTTTTTGGTGAAGCCACATCACAGCACCCTCCTCACCAACAGCCCTGTCCCCCGGGGCAGCTCTGAACCTGCAAAGCCCAGCTGAAAACCCAGCAGCTACACCCCAGCAGGGCTCATCCTCCATCCCGCCAGCCCCTGGGACACAGCTATGCTGGAGGAGCCCCTCGAGAGGGGACGGGAGCTGGGCAGAGGTGTCTGGGGTCCCCAAACCTCGGGGGTTGGGCAGGACTGGGGTTCTCCTACAGAAGGGTCACAGCCAGACACGTTGCCAGACCAGAGCTCCCACCAGGGACCACAGCTAAACCGGCCCACTACCATCACCCCAGGCTAGGACCAGGAGGGGAGCCCTTGGGAAGGGGTCAGTGGGGGATATAGACTTTGAAATGGGGTTTCACCATTCCCCCAGCTGCTCTAAAAGGGAACATCCCCACCACAGGCAGTGCTCCCCCAAACCAGCATCAAAACACGAGTTCAGCAGTGGGGAAGAGCTGTGCTGGTGGGATATGGTTCCCATCACACATTGGGAGGTGAAGCTGGGCCTCTCCTTTGGGGGGGGGCACATGTGTAGAGAAGAACCCCAAACTCACCCCCAGGCCAGACCCTGTCGGCAGCAGCCCCAGGAAGGGAGCCCTCAGCTCCAGGACAGCATCATCTAGCAAGGCTCGGCTGGCCGGGGACAAGGTGCCAGGAGGGCCAGATCCTGCACAGCCACCTGCTACATTGCTCGCCCCTTCCCCAGGCAACCCCAGGCCCCGCTGCAGCCCCCGGCCCTGCTCCACTCGCAGGCTGCAAAGTTCAGATGAAGCCAGAGCAGCTTCTGCTCCGTGCAGCCGCCTCTGCAGCACGGAGCAATGCTGCCACCGCCCGGGGACCCGCCAGCTCAGCACCCGCACCCCAGCACCCGCACCCAGACACCCGCCCCAGGGGAAGGGGAAGCAGGGCTTGTGCGTGCCCTGGGAAGGGGCTTCGGCACGGGGGCTTCGCTCTGCAGCCAGCCAGGAAGTGATGCCGAGTGGTAGGAGCTTGCTAAGTCTCAGGGGATTTTCCTGAGTTTGCTGACTGTGCTCCTGCAAGTAAAAGGTGTCAGGGGGACCCCATAAGAACCTCTGCACCCTCCTCGGATGAAGCCTCCCTGCAGAGAACCAACAATCATCATGTCCTAGAGAGGTGAGCCCCCCGCACGCTCCCGAGCCACAGGGATGCACCAGAGCAAAGATGTCCCCTGCAGGCAGTGGGTACCGGGCCACCCCCAGGGGTGCTGGAGCTCTGCGACCCACTGAGAAGACCCTGCAAACACCTCTGATGCATTAAAGCCACGCTCTGGTGTCACCACAGTGGGACAGTGCCGCTCACCTCGACCAGCTCGAGGGGACAAGGGTGCCCGACTCACCGGACTTGTGCACGCTGCGAAGGCAGGAGAGGGAGGCGTTCAGGCGGGCACACTCCTCGCTGTTGGCCCCGAACTTCTCCACGGTCGCACAGACCTGGTCGTCGGTCATGTCCAGCAGCTCCTCCAGGCTCAGCTGACCGGGGGTGATTTCCTGACAGGGGGAAACGGGGCAGGAGTGAGACAAGAGGAATAAACCACCCCAGAGCATCCTCTAACCAGCACCTTGGCACACACAGATAAGGCATTTCCTTTTGCTGCCCTGTTTGGGTCACAGACCCAAAAAATCACTCATTTTCCATCTCAATCCACATGAAAACCCAGAAGACACAGTTTGAGCCCCAGGTTTATCTCAATTTTTTTCACAGTCTCATGTATATCCAGACCCAGCTCAGCACCAGCACATCTGGGGGCACCAGGTAAACCTGCCCCTGCTCAGAGCACATGCAGGGACTGGCAGCTTCAGCACAGACTTTTCTCTTCCCCAGGGGGGCTGTTAGGGGAGCACCTCCATGTGCCACCCCCTTGCCCCACCCATCACCTGCAGGAGCCCAGGACATGGCAGAATGCCATGACCTGCCATGGCACCACCACGCTGAGATGGGGACACGGGGGACCCCCGCTGTGGGGAGCAGCACCCATGAAGCGCCCCTGGCACCCATGTCCTTCACTGGGAACAGTGATGAGGTGTTCTCACTGGTGGGCGGAGGGAGAGCTGTGGGGTGGCCCGTGCCGGCACATCCCACCACGGGTTTGCAGCATCGTCCCATGCAGTAAAACAACCTGGTCCCTCTGCTCTGGTCTCCCACCCCGCTCCCCACTGTAAGCATTGTCCCCTCCAGCCTGTCCCAGGGCCAAAACACATGGCTTCAAACCAGCCTCCATCTCACAAAAAACTGCCCCCTTGCCTAGTTTTGCTCAAGGATCCCACAGTCCCCTGGGAAAAGCACTAGCGGAGAGGCTCAGCAGACAAACCTGCAGCAGTTAATGCCCAGCCCTTACCTCCATCACCTCCTTGCGGATGTCGACGATGCGGAACCAGTGCAGGAGCTGGGGGAAGCCCTCCAGCTTGGCATTGCGCTCCTGCAAGGCCACCTTCCTCTTGCAGGACAGCTGCCGGCTGAAATACTTGACCAGCTTGCTCTGGAAGAGGAGAAAGCTCCGTGGGACCCCCTGCCATGACACTTCAGCTCACCCCACGGCAGAAGGGGGACATGGAGGGGAGTGACTGCAGGCAGCTTGGGCTCTGCCCCATCCGTAGGGCACACACAGCTCCTCCTGCCCTCAAAACACCCTGTTACCTGCTGCCACACTTTTGCAGCCAAGGGCCCCTTTGGCATCCAGCTGGGTGTCCAAGGGAGGCATTTCCCTCCCAAAAACAACACTTCTTGGTTCGTTTATCCCCAACCCAGTGTGCTTCAGTGCTGAGGTCTTGCTCAGGGGATGGACAGCCCTCACCACACTGGGAATCCCACGGTGGGTGGATGAGGAGAGAGGACAGGGGACACAGCAGCATTGCCCCTCGCACACAGTAACACAGATTCCACCCCCTCCCAGCACCGCCCAGCACCCAAAGGGCATGCTACCCTCGCTTACACCCAAGCTCGGTGCAAAGGGACCCCTCGAGCATCCCCCACCAGGAGCAGCCACAGCATCGCACAGTGCCAAGGCTGAGACGTGGGCGTTCGTTCCTTATTCCCGCACCACCAGCCCACGTGTGCCCCAGCGCTCCTTCCTCCCACCACTCCTCATCACCACAACTGGAGCCACCAACCCCTCTTTGCTCAGCCATGGCCCCATCCATCCTCCGACCATCCCCCCCAAGCCCTCCCACCATGAGGCCAAAGACGCCACGTTAGCAACCACAGCCTGACAGCTCCCAAAATAAAGGCGCTGAGTGACTGGCCTCCTTTCTCAGAAATATAGAGCAGAGCCCAGCTCGCTGGAACCTGCTGGGATTTCCTGCTCCTGCTTTTCCAGCTGGGTGATTCCCCAGCACCAGAAGCACTAGATGGTGCTGTGCCCCTGCCCGCCACCAGCTCCCGCACACCCCAAAAATAGATGAGCAAAATATGCAATGGTTTGGCATAGAGAGACAAGGGGAGAAATCCTATCACAGCATCGTGGTGTTTGGGAGAGTTTCCCCATCTCTCCTGGTCCCTTCTCTCAGTGGTACCCAGCAGGGATGGCCACAGGGCTTGGTATGACAAGATGCATGTGAGCAAAGGGGTGAAAATCAGCCCCCCTGTGCCCACCCATCATGGTTGGGAGAGGTGGGTGCACCCAGAAAGGTGCAAAACAGACAAAACCAGCCCCCTTCTTGCTGCCTGCGGCGGGGGGAGCAGGTAGCACAGGCACGGGAGAGGCTGGTGGTCCCCATCTCCTTGCAGTGAGTCCCCACAGCGATGTCCCACCAGCACCACACGAGGGGGTGACAGCTCTGCCAGGAGCCAGACACCCCAACCAGGCAGCCTCTCCAGAGCCATGACCTGGCTAATGGCCACAGAGATTAATTACTGAAAATTAATACCCAAAAGAGCTGGGGACAGCAAAGCAAAAGGCCAAGGATGTGCAGTAGCCCCGCGGGGCTGGCTAGGCTCAGCAGCACCCTGACCAGCTACCACGTCTGTTAAGAAAAAACACTCTCCTAACACAAACCATCAAACGGTTTTGGGGTCAGCCCCGATCACACATCCTAAATACACCCCAGACCCTTGGAGGGGAAATAGCAGACACCTTGAATGCACACAGAGAAAGCACCTGCCCCCCCCAAAAAAAACCTTCCCGACACACTACTGCAGCAAAACAACAGCAAAAACCTTCCTAAAAACTCCCCTCCATTCCCACCAGCCTGCCTTCATCTGTTCCCCTGCCCACCCCAGGCTGGCAGCCATGGCAGGACCCAAGGCTGGAATGGGGACAGAGCCCTGGGCAGCCCCCACCACCACCATGCAGAGACGTACTGGGAGCTGGGATCAAGGCAAGGATGGGAGAAGTGGAGAGAGATACTTTAATTTCCAGGCTCCAGGTGGGGAAAATTCACCCCACCCAGCCTTGAGAGACTGGAGGGGACATCAAGGACCCAGATGGGACCCTCGTGCCCCAGCGTGGGCTGACGCTCTGGCCCACAGGGGAAAACAAGCCCAGCAAACCTCTGTGAAATCCAAAAGCACTTCTTGTTTACTGAAAGTTTCACCAGCGGGGCTGGAAAGGGAAGCAATCGAGACAGTCCCGTGCCACAGGGAAAGCCCCATCGCACGGCTGAGGAGATGCTCTCGCTCCCCCTGAGCCGCTGCTCAGCCCTCCCTGCGCGGGATGGAGATTTTGCAAAAGTGCGAAATGCTGCTCTGCTGCATAGGGCAAATCCTGCTTCGCGTTCCTGCTGTGACACAGCCCCTCTTGGCTCTTCTGTGCCTCAGTTTCCCCCTCTGGAAAAGGGCAGGGGGACACCCTGGGGTGCTGTGGGTGTGCAAGCAGATGGGTCAGACTCCCAAGAGCATGGAGGGTGCTTGCGCTTTGGGGGACATACTGCTGGTCCAGCTGGGGATGCTGCCAGGGGGACCGGGGCTGTGGGGCACCCACACACCTGCGTGGGTCACACACACCAGGGGACACACACACCTGGAGCTGGTGCTCAGTTTTCACACCCTTTCAAGCACCTCTGCCCCCTCCAGCACTGCAAGGGGGTAAAGGAGGGTGCAATGCTCTGACAAAAGGGGGGTAAAGCACAAGCAGCCCCTTCCCCTTGGCCACAGCGGGGGGCCCATGACTCCCCAAACTCCTCCCAAGGCAGAGACCTTTCACTGGAAAACAAAACCCCAGCAGGTCTCTGCTGCCCGTGGCGATGGGTGCAGGCAGAGGAGGGATGTCCCCACTCCACATCACTCCCCTGGGACCTTGGGTGACCCCAGCAAGACAAAGGGCCAGGGTCACCCAGGGCTGGAGCCTCCTCTGCCCCCCTGCAAACCCTGCCCACTTCTCTCCCCCCCTCACCCCGATGGGGATTTCCAGCCTCCTCCCGCCACCCCAAGCAGGATTTCCCCTCGGCAGGCGCTCACCCTGAAACCCATCTTGGCAGCAAGTGGCGGCTCCCCCCGCGCAGGCACCGGGCACGGGGAGCAGAGCAGCCGGTCTCCAAGGAGCAGGAGGCGGCTGCACCCCCCCGGCGCGGCACCCTGCGCCCTCCCTGACGTCAGCCAGGCTGGAGACAGCACGGAGCCCTGCCTGGAGACCAGGGAGAGGCGGTGGAAAATCCACCTGCGGGAGCACGAGGTGAAAGTTAATTAACCTCGCAGAGGCAGGCCGTGCACTGCCAACGCCCGGTGAGCCGTCCAGAGGGACCCTGTCGGCCGGGATGCCCGTCCCCCTCAGCACAGCGGGATCAGCACATGCCTGTCGGATGCCTTCGTGCTGTGAAGCGAAGAGGTTGCTCTACACCCTCAAGTATCCCCGGTGCAGCAGCAGGCCAGAGCGGCTGCCTTCCCACAGACCAGAGCGACTCTTCCCTGACTCCTACCAAGGGGCTTGTTATTCCAGAGACACCTGGAGCAGTCTCACGCTGGGGAATACCTCGCCACAGTTATATTTTCCCTCCCAGGGCTCTTTCAAGGCCCTGCTAGGCTCACATGCCATCTCTGGCTCTGCACATCATTTATTTCAAGCGCTGCTAAATGGTCCCCGGGGCTTACTTTTGAGACAAGAGTACAGGGGCCGAAATGGTTCAAGCCAGTGTCCTGAAGACGCCTGGCTCTCCAGGAGGATACAGCCCAGGGATAAGTGCTGTGCTCTCCCACGGTATTAGACTCCAGAGAATTCACATGCTCAGGTAGCAAATATCCCAGTGTTGTGGCAGCGTCTCCTTTGGTCACAGCCAGTGCAAGTTTGGAAACGGCCACAGCTCTTCCCTGGGTGCCTCTTCCCACTCGCACCTACGTGTGTGTGCAGAAGCCAGAAGGATCCCAGGAGGGATCCCCATTCCCAGCGGGAGCACAGCAGCCTGGGGAGAGGGAACTGCCAATCCCAGGGTAATCCTTGGAGCCACTTTCTGGTTTTGGGGAGACATGATCCAGGCTGGAAACCAGGTGGAGTAACCCCAGCACAGAAAGCAAGGTGCTGCAGGACAGCCAGAAAAATCACCCAGCGCTGAGCAACTTTTCCTTTTTGTTTTCACTCTGTGCCACCCCCAGACCTCCAGCAAACAGGCAGGAGGCAGTGCTCCTCTTCTGTATTTACATCTCAAAACCCAGATTTAGAGATTCAAAGCCCAACTGCCATGCTCAGACAGGGAATAAAGCCCTTCGACCCTTGCAGGACTGGACGGGGCTAATGGGAGCAGCTGCTTGGCTCCCACCTTCCTGCTCCAATGATGCTCAGCCTCAGATCTGCTGCCCCATCGGAAGCAAACTGGCCCCAACTCCCACCGTGGGCAATGTCAGTTGGCGTTTTAGTCCCAGACACTGCCTTGGTTTCTGCTGGAGCCTGTCCCAAAGTACAAGCAAGACCTAAAAGCCTCCCAGCCCTGAGGACTGCACTGAAGCCGGGCTGCAGCCAGTGGTACCCATCCCAAAGGAAGGATGCTGCATCGCGGGATGCTTTTACCAGCTCCCTGCACAACCACAGCACATGAAGGATGGTGACTTGCGTGAACCTTAAGGTGATTTAAAAAAAAAAAAAAAAAAAAGGATAAACTTCTATTAATCCAGCAAAATCAGGGTTTAGTATATGAGGATTAACCAAAAAAACATGGATTCACACATTTTATTCCAGGCTCACGCTGATGCAAAGTCTCCCTAGGGTGCTTGTGGCAAGATAACCTCCCAGCCCACTTGTCCCCGGCCACTGTCCCCTTCGCCTCGCCAGTGCCTGGCCCAGCCCTGCGGCCGCCAGATGGGGAGAAGTGCTGAGCAGAGCCTCCGCGTCTGCGTCACGTCCTTGGGACGCGGCGGTGGCGGCAGGGACTCAGGGCCAAGCTCAGCTCCTGCTTACGCTGGCGGCAACCCAGGACAACACTGCCAGGAGCCGGTCCAGACCCACACCAATGTGCCGGCATCAGGAATCTGGCCCTGGATTCACTCCCCTCCTGGGAATCACCCCGTTTCTGTGTGAAAAGCAATGGGTGAGTGTTGGCAGGGATGCCCATGGCTGACACACGTTGCAGGCACCCAGGTTTGGGGGTGTTTTAGGGAAAGTGACGCCAGGGCTACCCGCGGCAGGTGCAGCATGATCCATAGCGGCTGGAGAGATGCTTCCCTCTGAGCACAAAGGATTTGTGGGGTGGCATCCCCCCAGACACCCCCAAACCCTCCAGTCGGCCTGGGCTGAGCTGTCCCAGCAACACCAGGGTGTGCTTCACCCACGCACCGTCACAGGATGCGGGGAAGGAGCATCCCCACCAGGATGGCTTCACCACACTCTTCAGCTCTGCTCGGTCCTGTCCACGGCAGGGAGGTGGCAATTCCTCAGCTGCGTCAATCCTAACAAGAGCGTCACTCCATGTGGGATAAACTTCTGTAATCCCGCACCTCTGAGGGGCCTCGGAGCCTGTCTGCCCCCCAAAAAGTCTCCCATGCACCCCAAAACCACTGCTGCTTCATGGACACTTCACTGTCCCTCTTCCAAGGTTGCTCTGGGGCCACGCGTGGACCAACAGCTCCAGGCTGAGCCGCAGCCCCTCACGCAGAGCGGTGGGATGGGACAGGGCTCGGAGCAAGGAGAGGCAACGGCAGGATCCGTGCGGGAACGTGGCGCAAGTCAGTGCCTGGGATGCCGACCGGGGAGCTGCATCCCAACCCCGGGGACCTCCCCGCGAGGGGCACAGCAGCGGCAGAGCGATGCCCCGCTCACTCCCATGGTGATTGGGAGTTTGGGGGGCAAAGCAGCAGCGTGGGGTGTTTCAGTCGTGGTCCAGAGCTGAAAACCGTCCTGCAGAGGGGCTGTGGGACCCCGGCAGGGTCCTGTGCGGCCGAGCCCAGGAACCGCTGTGCCACCGCATTTGGGTTCTTGGTGAGAGCAGCCAGATTAGAAAGCACCAGCCAAAAGGCCTGAGCGGGGTTGAGCTCCAAAATCCCCCCACCCACAGTCCCAACTCCGTGTCAGCCACTTCCACGGCCCACCGGCATCTCCCCGGGGTCATGGCACTGTTACATACAAACTTCTCCCAACTCTGCCGCCTCACCCCTGGGCACCCCAGACTGCCCAGCCCGTCCCAGCCTGCCAACCTCCTGTTGAACCCCAAACCCATCCCCAGCCAGGTCCCGGCACACTCCAAGGGGAACCTCTTCCTATGGGACTACCACAGACAGGGCCCCGTGCAGCAGCTTCACTTATACATATTTTTCCCATCTATGAAACATAAATAAATCCGGCCAGGGCTCCCCTTGGCATGGCCCGGCTGCCTTCACCCCCCGCAGCACCGAGGCCGTGGCTCAGTGAAGCTTCCCCTTCCCGCCGGGGACCTCCCCACTGCCAGGCAAGGCTGGAGGGTTTGGGCAGACGCTGCATCGCCACGGCGGAGGCACCGAGGATGAGGAGGATGACGGCCTGCCTCCCGGTGAGCGGCTGGAGCCCGGCCGAGGTGATGCAGACTGCTCGGGGGGTTGGAGTACGGGGGGAAAGGATGCAGGCGGGACGGGGGGATGCTGCCTGGTGGGAGGGATGCAGGTGGGCTGGAGGGGATGCAGCCCGGTGAGGAGGCAGGAGCCCAGGGAGCGGATGCAGCCGGGCCGGGGGGTGTGCAGCCCGGTGGGGGGGATGCAGGCAGGCCGGTGGGATGCCGCCGGATGGGGAGGAAGGAGCCCGGGAGGGGATGCGGCCGGGCCGGGGGGATGCAGCCTGTGGAGGGCTACGGCCGGGCCGGGAGGATGCTGTGGGGCCGGGACCGGGCCGGGGGCAGAGCGGGGGGCCC
>NW_020799121.1:1786259-1788373 GCF_003259725.1 Athene cunicularia | reverse complement strand
CAGGCAGTGAGGATCCTGCTGCAGTGGGGGCCCGTTACGTCAGGGGGACTCTGATGTGATGGGGGCACCCTGCTGCAATGGGGGTCCCTGGTGCAGGTGGGGCGCAGGCGCAATGGGGAGTCATGCTGCACTGCGCGTGCCTGCGGGGCAGGAGCAGCTGAGGAGGTGCAGGAGACGTGCACCCCCAAAGGCCTAAGGAAGCGCATTGGGGTGCAACAAGGAACTGCAGTGCAGCCCCCGCTGTGGAAGGAATGGGGCTGGATTCACATCGCTGGGGGCCGGAGGGGCTGGTTCCCCCAGCTGCCCTCCACCCCACGGCCCCCCTGGCACCGAGGGGGTGCTGATGCTGCCCAGAGCCCTGCCTCACCCCACGGACCCCAAGGGTTGTGCAGAAGGGGACAAGTTGCGGGGAGGAAGCCAGGATGGAAATCTGTAGCAGGATC
This sequence comes from Athene cunicularia, assembly GCF_003259725.1. Classification (NCBI taxonomy): domain Eukaryota; kingdom Metazoa; phylum Chordata; class Aves; order Strigiformes; family Strigidae; genus Athene; species Athene cunicularia. The sequence continues at coordinate 1,787,930 of NW_020799121.1, read as the reverse complement.
AGGGAAAGCCAAGGTGGAACCCTGCGGTCCCTGCCCTAGCAACAGGATTTGGCCTGAAAGGGACCAAAATCAAATAAAAATCAAGCTGCCACATGCCACAGTGTGCCTCCCCCTTCTCTCCCCCAGCTCCCCTCTCCCAGCGCTGCTCCAGGGGGTTACAATGCCAAGGATGTGGTTTGTGGAGCAGTGGCAGGGTACAAGGGAGGGCACCCAGACACCCCTCCGCTGTCCCCTGCCCAGAGGCCACAGTGATGGCCCCATGTCATGCCCAGGTTGCTGGGTAGAAGCCAAAAGAGTCCCCCCCCATCTCTGTGTGCACCCCTGGATCTCCATTTCCCAGCGGCCAGAGCCCCTGTAGAAGCACTAACCTCACACACAGGGGATGAATCCTGACTCCTCTCTAGCACACTCAGCTATTTTGGGGTTCAGCCCAGCCTCAGGGAGTGGCAGAGAAAGGGGGTGCAGGCAGCACACACCAACCTCCTGATGCTGAAGCCCTTCCCTTGGAGAAGAGCCTTTCCCTCTGTCACCTGCTGTGCTTGAGAAGCTTTACAGAACCTTGGTATATGTATATAAAACATTTTATATACATATTATATGTGTCTATATATCTATAAAAATATGTATAATTATATATCATTTTTATATATAAATTAAATCTATAAAAAAGGTACCTGGAGGCAGTCAAGAATGGCCAAGCCTGGCCAATAAGCTCAGCAGCTATTTGGGAGAGATGGAGCCAGGACAATGCTGCCTGTCCCACACCCCCAGAGCAAAGCTTCCTCTCACCTGTGACCTCCTTGGCTTTGGATATTTCACTTTATTCCCAGGTGAAGTGCCTGTCCTTGTCCATATTAACTCCACAGAGAACTCAAGCCAAATGACTTTATCCATCAAATTAAACCAGCTGTGTTTGCAGTGATCTTCCCACTCTTGAGTCAGGATATGGCTAAAAAAGTTTGAAATTGTCTGATTTCTGCCTTTTTGTAATCAGATGTTTTCATTTCCAGGCTTGCTCCCGTGTTGGGATAATCACACACATCCTTCTTCCTCCCTCATGAGCAACCCATTTGCTTACCTACAAAACTTCTCTTTGAGGGTGGGAAGAAGCAAATTAGAGGGAGTTTATAGAAATTACTGGAATTTTAGCTTTATTGGTCGGTTTTGTGCTGTTCTGCCAGGAAGGGACCCAAAGATGCAGCCACCCTGGCTCTGCAGTGTCCCCAACCCTGTCTGTAAGGGGGACCCCCCACACACCCCACCCCCCCGGATGGGAAACACCAGCAAGTCCCTGGGTGAGAGCGGGGCAGTGGCCGAGGGCAGGACCCTGCCTGCACCCGCTGCCGGCAGTCATGGGAGCCTCCAAATAGGTTGTGGAGGGACCATAAAGGGAAGGAAAGTACATCAAAAGGGTTCAAAAAGCCAATTTGAGGAGAAGAAGAAGAGAAAGAAGAATTACAATATGATATCATATCATATAAATAGAAAGGGGATGCCAGACAATCATTCACAAACTGAAAAAAAAAAAAGGAATGGAATGGAATGGAATGGAATGGAATGGAATGGAATGGAATGGAATGGAATGGAATGGAATAGAATAGAATAGAATAGAATAGAATAGAATAGAATAGAATAGAATAGAATAGAATAGAATAGAATAGAATAGAATAG
>NW_020799121.1:1780748-1786209 GCF_003259725.1 Athene cunicularia | reverse complement strand
CACAGTTTTTGTACAGCAGGGACCAAAACTGAACACACTTTTCCAGGTGTGGCCTGTCAAGCGCCGAGTGCAGTGGGATAATGACTCTTTACCTCTGCTGGGGATGCCCTTGGTGATGCAGCCCAGCACCCCGCTGGCTTTCCTTGCTGCTGCAGCTCACTGCTCGCTCATCTTGAGCTTGTTGTCCACGAGGACCCCCAGGTCCCTTTCCACAGCTTCTCCCCAGCCAGGTGGATGCCAGCCTCTGCTGCACTCCTGGATTAAGTTTTCCCAGGGGCAAGACCTTACACTTGGCTTTGCTGAGCTTCACAAAGTTCTTGTTAGCCCCCTCTTCCAGCCTATCCAGCTCTTCCTGCAGGGTGGCTCTCCCCTCCACAGCGTCCCCTTCCCCACTCAGCTTGGCATCGTCAGCAAACGCCATCAGGGCACACTCGATCCATCACCCAGATCGCTTATGAAGATACTGAACAGCGCTGGGCCCGATATCGATCCCTGGGGGACCCCACTTGTGACAGGTTGCCTGTTTGACAAGGAGCCATTTCCAGCACCCTCTGGGTGGGGCCTGTCAGCCAGTTCCCCACCCACCCACAGACCCCTTGTCTGGGCTGTAACACATCCGACTCTCCAGGAGGAGGCTGTGGGGAACCGTATCGAAAGCCTTGGAGAAATCCAGGCAGACGGCGCCCACTGCTCGCCCCAACATCTGCTTTGTTGTAGAAGGTGACCACGTTTGTCAAGTACAATTTGCCCTTGGTAAATCCCTGCTGGCTTTTCCCAGTCACGTCCTTCATTTGACTTGTGATCTTGTAATGACTTAATTCACCTATGTTGGTTTTCTTGCATGCCCATGAGCTTGGAGCTACCAAGACTCTCTTTAAATCAGGTTTGTTTTCACAGCGTGCCTCGGGAGGGGGATGCTCTGCCGGGGCACAGCAGCCAGCTGAGAAGGGAGAAGGCGTCCCCTCAGCACGGCCGGCTCACCACCCACCAGGTGAACCCAACCAAACCCGCCCTTGTTAAACCAACCCTGCAACAGCATCACACAAGGCTTTTCCCACCAAATCCCCCACAAAACCACCCCATGAGGCTTTTATGTGCTGCTAACCATCGCCCATGAGTGCTAAATCTGGCTTGTTGCTGACCCCTTAAATTCAGGGTTGTCTCCATTCATCTTAAAGGCTGGGCACCACTCCACACAAAAGGGCCCCTTCTGATATTAGCATTTTTATTTCTTTATTATTAACATGCTGAACAGCATCTCCACCTCCACGCTGGATGGGTCCATCTCTTGGACTTTGCCTCTCAAGGACCCCCTGTTTTTCTTCCCTGTGAAAGAGCATCTCTGCTGCCATCATCTCTGCCACCACCTCTCTGGAATTCCCTCATCCTCTTCTAAATGGGTGCACCTGATGCCTCAGGGCTGTTAATGAACCGATCAACAGGACTATAAATTTATAGAGCTGTTTACCAAGTCAGATGTGTCCTGCCAGTCCCCTACCCAAGAGGTATAACAGGTAAATAAGCCAGGACAGACAGCTTGGACACCAGTTAATAATTCAGTTGGTTCTAACAATGCAGAATCATTGCAGGGGGATGCACCCATCAATTATAACAATATTAAACAACAACGAATTTTAAAAAAAAATAATCTTTAAAGCAACCTGGTCAATAAAGAGGTGAAATCACCCATGAGAGATATCACTGTGGATTTGAGCATGTACACCAGCCACAAGCAGAAGACTTTGCCTGAATCCTCCAAAGATTATGCCTGGTCTGGAGCTCAATTTATTAATGATGGGGCACAGCAGGGAGGAAACACCTGGAAAAATCTATTTTGAAGGACAAAAGCCTGCCCCAGGTAAAGGCAGACATAAGGAGAGAACAGCAGCTCTGGACCAGCTACCAGAGGAGAAGCCAAAGCCTGTCAGGCTCCAGGTCGCACCTCCCGGACGGTTCCCAGGTGCTCGGGAAGGACCTTGCAGCTCCTCGCCTGCCATCAGAAGGGCCATCTGTCACAGCCTCATGCGCCCAGAGGAGCGGCTGAGGCTTGCTGAGCTCAGCTTCCAGCTCCTGCTTTCCCTTATGAGGCTGGGGGTGAAAAAAAATAGGAAAAAAGATTTAAAAAAATAGGAAAGCAACTGCCCTCCAGCAGCTTTTGGGGCTGCTATAGGATTTGTCCTGGAGCTCCCTTCCCTTGCCAGCGACAGGATTTCCCGTGATTTTTTTTGTACCCCTGATATACTCCCCATCATCTCTACTTCCCAACAGATTTCCCATCATCTCTCTGCCTGTGCTTTCCAAGCCAGAGCTTCTCACCACAGCCCTGCCTTCCTTTCTCCATCCGTGGCACGTAAACCAGAGCAGCGCCTGAACATCCCCACCAGCCATCTTAGGTTATTATTGCCTCTAAGCCCCTACTCTAAGGAGGCTCCAGATGTTTGCCAAAGTCCAGCCTGAAAGAGCACAGACACCTCATCCTTCGGAGAAGAGGCCATATCCAGCACCTCCAGAAATAGCCAGGAGCCACCCAGCCCCATGCAGAGACACCCCATTGTTATTCAGCCAAATGTGAGGGACAGAAGTCAGGGCTGATTTTTCGATTTAGTCAACCATAAAAAAAGAGACCTGCAAATCTTCAGGCTGCTCTCATGCCCTGGGAAGTGGCAGGGACAGGGATAAAGGTTTTCCCCTCCCTGCAGCCACCTCTCGAGTTTGCTGCTCCTGTCACACTGAGCACACAGCTGGTCTCCTCCCCCACAGCTCCGAGGCAGCCCCCAGAGCTGCTGCCCTTCACCCCAGCCTGCAGCCTTGGGGTGCCCCTCTCGCCCAGAGGGCTTTCCAAGAGCCGGGTCACCCCGAGAGCATGGTCACAGCTTTGCTCTGGCAATTCCTGGTGCCATGCTCTCCCCAAAAGCACAGGCACCACCGTGATTCAGTGAACACCAGCACCTCTCCCCAAAACCATGCCCACAACCTTGCTTTAGCAACACCCAGCACCATGTTCCCCCCAGAAGCACATCCACAGCTTTGCTTAAGCAATTCCTGGTGCTATGCTGTCCCCAAAGGCATGCCTATAACCTTGCTTTGGCCATTTCTGGTGCTGTGCTTTCCCAAAAGCACAGGCATGACCTTCCTTTCATGAGTATCCACACTGTGGTCTCCCCAAAATCATGCCCACAACTTTCCTTCATCATAGAATAATTTCGCTTGGAAAAGACCTTTAAGATCATTGAGTCCGACCACAAAAGCAGTTGTGATATGGGAGGGAACAGTGGCAAAGAGGAGGCTCCTGTGTCAGCGCTTGTTTTGCCAATTATCAGGCCTAGCATAAAAGACACAGCCAGCATAAAGATGAACCAATAACCAACATGTATTTGATACAAAAGGGTCAGTACATGGGTGAGTGCTGGGGGTACAAACAAGTCAGTCAGATTATACATAATCAACATCAATCCCACTGACCCCAACACCAACACGGCACAACCAACAATGGGTGGAATAAACGGTGAAGTGCAGTCTCCCATAGAAGGGACGGGAGACAACCCAGTCAAGCCAAACACATAAGACCAAGGAAGCCACAGACTGAATCTCTACACAGCCTGCATTTACAAAGGCCAGACCCGACTGGAGCCCAGTCCCAGGGAGGCGGGAGGTCCTTCCCCAACAGGGAACTCTGCACAGGGCATCCACCTCACAGACAGACACTGCCCCTCCTGCAAGTGGTCCCAGCTGTTATCCCCAAGTGGGACACCTGCTGCAGGACAGCTGGGGCTCATTTACCCAATGGCTCTGTCTGCAAGGCCGCCGCACCCTGGAGGGAAGCCTAAAGGCAAACTCACCCCCCCTTTGGGAAGGGCTGTGGGAATCACCCATATGTCAACCTTAATTTGGGGCTTGGGGCTGAAACCCCAGCATTTCAGCACTGCAAGCAGAAAAGCAAGTAGGTTGACAGAGGTCTTGATTTGGGCAATTCCAGTGATATACAATGTAGGAACGATGAGGCTGGGTCTAACCTCCACATGCAGGGAAGCACTAGGTTTATTCAGACCAACTTTGCTGAGTGTCCCTGGGTAGCTGAGCCTGGAGGTGCATTCCCATGCTTTTAGGAGGACTCCCTCTGCAGAAAAAGGCACTGCCACTTTGCTTTGGTTGATGGGCATAATTTACATGCCTCCTCTTCCCTCTGACCCACCCAACCCAGGCTGCAAACCTTGCGGACAATCCTTGGCGACACTGACAAATGGAGTTGCCTGTCCCTTTTGCTGCTCCAGAGTCAGCTCAGGAGCCCTGTGACTGCCACAGTGCTCAGCTGGCTTGTGATCCAGCCCACCAGCAGCACAGATGAGGCCTCTCACAAGATCAGCACATCTCAGGGCATCACCCCTCGTCAGACACCGGTCCAAAGCAAGACAACTGCAGGGAATAATTCCTGGCCTTTGCTGCCTGCTGAGCTGTGCTCAGGAAGATCAGTGCTGGTTGGTCTGGTCTGCGCTGAGGGATTTGGTGGAGCTGAGAACAGTCAGTGTGAGGTTAATGGTTGGAATGCAGGATCTTCAAGGTCTTTACCAACCCAGATGATTCTGTGAAAACCAGACCAAGGTCCCTCCGCTTGCAGTGCCATGCTCTCCCCCAGAGCCCAGGCACCACCTTGATCTGCAGAGTGCCAGCACCGGGCCCTCCCCAGGAACATGCCGACAACTTTACTTCTGCCATCCCTGGTACTGTGCTCCCCCCAAAAGCACAGACACAGCCTTGCTTTGGCACTCCCTCTAACCCATGCCCAGCACCCTGCTTCAGTCACTCAGAATCACAGAATCATTCAGGTTGGAAAAGCCCCTCGGGATCATCGTGTCCAACCCTCAGCCCAACTCTACAAAGTTCTCCCCTACCCCACATCCCCCCTCAGCTCATCCAAACGGCCCTTAAACACACACCCAGGGATGGGGACTCCCCCCTCCCTGGGCAGCCTGTTCCACTCTCTGACCACTCTTTCTCTGAAACATTTTTTCCTCACGTCCAGTCTGACGCCCCCCGTTGCAGTTTAAAGCCGTTCCCTCTTGTTCTGTCCCTGATCCCCTGGGAGCAGAGCCCAGCCCCAGCCTCTCTGCAATGTCCTGTCAGGAGCTGCAGAGAGTGATGAGGTCTCCCCTCAGCCTCCTCCTCCTCACACTGAACACTCCCAGCTCCTTCCATGGCTCCTCACAGGATTTACTCTCCAGCCCTTCCCCAGCCTCGTTGCCCTCCCCTGCACTCTCTCCAGCCCCTCGAGATCTCTCTCGTACTGCGGTGCCCAAACCTGGACACAACCCTCCAGGTGTGGCCTCCCCAGTGCAGAGCACAGGGGGACTGTCACCTCCCTGCTCCTGCTGGTCACACTAGTGCTGACACGAGCCAGGATGCGCTCCCCGCGCTCCCCCTGTCCCCGAGAGCACGAACACGACCTGGCGCGGTGACCGCCCCC
>NW_020799121.1:1774002-1780698 GCF_003259725.1 Athene cunicularia | reverse complement strand
CCCGGTGCGCTCTCTCCGGTGCAGGGTGGAGAAGTACCGGCCGCAGGCGCTGTCGGAGCTGGTGTCTCACCGGGATATCCTCAGCACCGGTAAGTACACCCCCCCCGGTAAGTTACCACCGCCCTGCATCACCGCGGGGGTACCGGGCCTCCCCCAAGCCCGTTATCCCTTCTCCAGTGCAGCGGTTCATCAGCGAGGACCGGCTCCCGCACCTTCTCCTCTATGGCCCTCCCGGTACCGGTAAGACCTCGACCATCCTCGCCTGTGCCAGGCAGCTCTACCGGGAGCGGGAGTTTGGCTCCATGGTGCTGGAGGTAAGCAGGGGTGTGATGGGGGCGATAGTGGGGTCCCCCCCACCCCTGGGTGCATCCTCGGGGGGGATGGCAGACCCAAACCGTCTCCCTCCAGCTCAACGCCTCCGACGACCGGGGTATCGACATTGTGCGAGGGCCCATCCTGAGCTTCGCCAGCACCAGGACCATCTTTAAGTAAGTGGCGAGTCTGCACTTCCCAAAGCTCCCCGTCCTCCCCAGAGCTCCCCGTCCCCTCGCCATCCCCCTCCTGACACAGCCCACCCCAGCGCTCGGCTCGGGAGGAGGGTTTGGGGGGCTCCCGGGGTGGGAAGCTGGCAGGAGCGGGTGGGAAGGAGCCAGGGGTGCCCGGTGAGCAGGGAGGATGCCGCGGTAAGGAGTGATCAGGATCCAGTCTGGAGGGGAAAGGAGGGCTCCCAGGGAGCATCCACGGGGACCAGGCTGGGAGTAAGCACCCCCCACTCCCCCTCCTCCAGCACCAAGCCAGCAGCCAGGACCAAAGCCACCCTGGTTTTCTCCCTTTTTAAGGAAAGGCTTCAAGCTCGTCATCCTGGATGAAGCGGACGCCATGACCCAGGATGCTCAGAACGCCCTGAGGCGAGGTGAGGGGTGCTGGGGACCCCGCACCAGTGGCACTCCGTACCAGTGGCACCCCGTCAGCCTTCCCCTGCCCAGCATGGGAGCCCGTATGAGGCAGCAGCCGAGGACCAACCTCTCCTCCCTTCTCTTTGCAGTGATCGAGAAGTTCACAGAAAACACCCGCTTTTGCCTCATCTGCAACTACCTCTCCAAGATCATCCCCGCCCTGCAGTCCCGCTGCACGCGCTTCCGCTTCGGCCCCCTCACCCCGGAGCTGATGGTGCCCCGGCTGCAGCACGTCATACGGGAGGAGGGGTGAGCCGGGGGCGGCGGGGGGCTCAGCGCTATCCTCTGTGCCCCCTTCTTCCCCATTCTCCTACACGGGGAGGAGCAGTGGGCTTGGTTTTCTACAGTTGTATCTCCCTCCAGCAGCACTGGCTCCCTCTGCAGCCCCAGGTCTTGTTTTCCAGGGTGGATGTGACTGAGGATGGGATGAAGGCTCTGGTGACTCTCTCGAGCGGTGACATGCGCAGAGCCCTTAATATCTTGCAGGTACAGACTGCGGCCACGGCCTCTCCTCATGCAAGCCAGCAGCGGTCAGCCCCATGCAGGCAGCTGCCCCAGAGAGGTCAGTGGAAGAAAGGCTGAGCTCTTCATCCTACCTCCACCCGCTTCTTCCTCAGAGCACTGCCATGGCCTTCGGGAAGGTGACAGAGGAGAATGTCTACACCTGCACAGGACACCCCCTCAAGTCTGACATCTCCAACATCCTTGACTGGATGCTGAACCAGGACTTTTCCACTGCCTACCGCAGTATCCTTTTCCCTCTGCTGGCCCCAGTGTTTAATCCCCGCTGCTATAAATCCTCCTCTTTGCTGAGGCTTCCCATCCTGTGACCTCCTGCTTTGGTTGTGGTGGGTGCGGCTCACTGGGGAGGGTCCCAGGGGTTGTCAGGGGGTAGTGAGTGGGATCTCACAGGGAAAGGCCTGGAAGAGAGCCCTTCACTCACTCTCATCTCAGAAATCATGGAGTTGAAGACGCTGAAGGGCTTGGCCCTGCAGGACATCCTCACTGAGATCCACCTGTTTGTGCATAGAGGTGGGTCTTGCGGGGGCAGCTCCTGCCGAGCCAGCAAGGGACAACCACGTAACCATGTGTGTGTTCCCCTGCACTTACATGCGCTGTCTTCTCTCCACAGTTGATTTCCCACCCTCAGTCCGCATCCAGTTGCTGATCAAAATGGCAGATATCGAGTAAGTGTCTGCTCACTCCCACCCAGTGCCCCAAAACTCCCCAGCTAGGAGGCTGCCAGTGTGCCCACCCCACGGGGGTCACCCCTACCGCGCTGTGCTGGGTCTTGGCAGCCAGTGGGCACCACTGGCAGACACCCGCAGCCTCTACACACCCATCCCGACCCAGGCTGTCTCTTTGTTGGGGTGTAAACATGGTGTAAATACCCAAACCTGCCCTTGCCCCCTGCTCCAGGTACCGGCTGGCTGCTGGGACCAGTGAAAAGATTCAGCTGAGCTCCCTCATTGCGGCTTTCCAAGTCACCAGGGACCTGATCGTGGCCGAAGCCTGAGTCCTGCTGGGCCGACCCTCGCTCAGGCAGGAGCTCACAGAAGCTGGGAGGGACTGTCAGCCCCGGTCCCAGTGCTGCTCCCGGCAGCTTTCTGCTTCCTTTGTGGAAGCCTTGAGCCCCCAGCCAAGGCGCAAGAGTTGGGCAGCGTTGTTTCTAAGCTCCACCAGGAAATACAGATGCCTCTAAAGCCGAGCAGGTTGCACTTGTCTTTTGTTTTCCTTGGACTGAAGGGAGGTGGTTGAAACTCATCCCAAGCCCCACTGCAAAAGCGTTGCAACTACACAGGCTGAAGTCTGGCTGCTCTGCCCTGCCTGCAGAACTTCTGCCCTCGCAGTGCAGAGCTGCTCAGGCGCTGAGCAGTACAGCTGTGGCCTGTGCCCCTCCACTGAGTAGGTCAGCCATGCACAGCATGCGCTCACAAGGGAAAACATCCCAGTGAGCATTTTAGAGGAGACATTCCCCTTGTCCGCCATCAGCTGGGCTCACAGAACCAGCCCTCTGCCACACAGGGGACTCAAAGCACGTGATGGCACTTCAGCCACCAGCTAAGCTGGAGGGAGACAAGCACAGGAGACCACTTCATGTGCAGCGTGTCTGCACATCAGGCTGCTCAAGTGCTTAGCTCCAGCAGGGAGAAAAAGCAGCGGAGGAATGGGAGCTGGGGGCTGCCTGAAGCCTCATGTCCCACCTTCACAGTGGGGCTGACCCTCCCCAGCACCCACCGTTGAACACTCGCTGGTTGGCACCTCAGAGCTGAGTGAGCACCCAATGCCACCCCAACGGCTGTGGCAGGAGGGCTGGAGCCTGCCCGGCCAGGTATCCCCACGTCACCTCTACCAGTCAAGAGGAAAGAGGTGAGGAATAACTTCTTTTATTCTGTCATCGCTGTCGTCTAGTCCGCAGAGACCTGCTCAGGTCCAGCTCACGCCAGACCAGGAGAGCAGCAGAGCCAACGCTCCTCCGGGAACTAAGCTGCAGTGCAAGCCGGTCCCAGTGAGGGTTGGTTTTGTCAGGGACAGTTGTAGCCCTGTATTCATACGAACAACAAAAGCTCTGCTGAGACTGCGGCTGCTAACCTTCAACCCACAACACTCCACTTGGAAGCAAAAGCACCTGCCCCAAAACTTGCAGATAGCAAGGGGACCCATTTCCCCTGCGGGGCCACCGTAGCTGCGCCCCTTGCCCTCTGCATGCATTTTTGCTGGGTTCTAGTATTATTATACCGAAAAATCCCTCCACATTCAGACGCAGCCCCAGAACAAGGGGAGCAGCAATCTCCCACCCCACAGCTCACGAATCAGCGAGACATCGTCATCATGGTGCCTCCTCCAACCCAGGCCAAGCCTTGCTGCCAGGCAGAGGGCTCTCGCCTCTGTGTCCCCACTTTCTGCCCTGCCTTAAAATGTCCGGTAAGTGAGGAATTCCTTCAGCTTCCTGGGAATGGGGAGGGCGAGGACCTGGTACGTCGTGAGGAAGGTGCGCAGAGCTTTGCGACACAAGTGCTTTAGCGATGAGAGGACCCTTGGAGCGGTCCAGAATTGGACATGGCCATCTCTGGTCCTGCAACAGGACCCAAACGAGGCATGAGCACGAGGCAGAGACTGAAGAAAGCTCCATTACCCCCCCAAAATCCCAAGCTTGCAGCAACCGCGCATTCCCCAGCCCAGGAAACCCGACTGCACCCTCCAGGGAAGCCCAGAATTTGCTGAGCAGACAGAGCTGCAGGAGGAGGGAGCAGGCTCCGTTTCTCCACCTTCTCCCAAATACACACCCTGTGGCAATGAAACCGCCGTGTGGAAAGTACATGCAGCACAGGCCGTTGGTCATGGGAGCAAATGCAACCGGTGACCGCAGCTCCAACGCCCAGATCCTCAGGAGCCTAAGGAGAAAGGGAGGGGACACAATGCCAGGCCCACATCCACGCAGTGCCTGCAGCTAAAAGAAAGCCTCTGGGTTCACCTGAATGCATGCAAACTCTGGAGTAGGATTTTCTTCCCATGGGCTTAGAGCATCCCAGGAGTGTCACAACACGGCAGCAAGGCAGGAGGCACTGTCCCCTGTAGAGCTGAGCTGGATGCAGACAGAGCTAGTGACTGTGCTGAGGGGCACAGTGAGGGAGGGTGGCACAGCACAGAGGAGGACACGGGCCCCAGCTCGTCACTCAGAGGGGCGACAGGGCCCTGACCTTGCTACCCCTTGCCACAGCCAAGCCACGGTGTCCCAGGCAGCCTTGCCCCTTCCCCTCACACCAGGCATTGGGGAGGACCTGGCACATGAGGTCTGCTCCCCGCTGGCATGTGCTGAGCTCCTGATTCGTTTTGGTGGTGTCCTGGGACCCCTCTTCCCGCTGGAGGTCCCCAAGGGGGTTCACTCACCTGTCATCCGCCACCGTGGCCAGGTAGAGGCCCTCAGGAGAGAAGCAGACGGAGCGCAAGGAGCTGGTGTGGACTTCGCTGCTGTAGTCCACCACTGAGTGCAAGGGGACGTGGCTGCAGGTAGGGAGAACAAGCCCAGTATCAGTCCCAGCGTGCTGTGAGCCCCATCCCCAGCGCTCCAGGCCTGGCAGAGGGGCCAAACCCAGCAAGTCAGAGCCCCCTGTTAGCCACTGGAGACAGAGGGAAGGTGGTTGGCCATGCCCAGCTAGGAGGGAAGGCCACATTCAGCCCTAACAAACCCCAACAGCATTGTCCTGCCCCCTTTCCACAGTCCCCCACTGGTCCATCAGCTCCATACCGCAGCGTCCTCAGCTGCTCGCCAGTGTAGGGGTCCCACATGATGACACAGGCGTCGTAGGAGGCGGTGACAAGAAGCGCCGAGTCCGGCGAGAAATCACACGACACCACACTGCTCTGGTGCCCCTCCAGCCTCCGGATGAGGGTGTAGGACCGCATGCTCCACAGCAGTGCCTGCAGGACACAGGCAAGGTCTGAGGCTGGGAGCATCTCGGGGGAGGGTGGGGGGGTGGAGAAGCATCGGGGTTTAAGGCACTGGTCCCAGCTCCTCCACACAGAACCAGAACAGCCGAGGAGCCAGGGTGGCTCCGACCTAGCCCCTTCTCATAGAACTTCTTGCACGGGGTTGGGGGGACACAGAGGGTGGAGGGGAGCACTGGATTCAATGGGACGTGGGATATCTCCCATCCCGCAGGACTCACCGACTTCTCTCCGGCCGCAGAGCAGAGCATGCTGCAGTCTGGGGAGATGGAGCAGCAATAGACCCACTGCACGTGGCCCGACAACACCTGGACCTGCTGCCCTGGGGACGGCAGACACGAGAGTTACGAGAGGGCAGCAGGAGAGGCAGCGCTGGGCCCTGCCCTGCTCTCCCCTCCCTTTCCCAAGGGGGAATGCAAATGGGGCTGGGGGGTTCCCCTGGGCAGATCCCAAGCTCTGTCTACTTGCAACCCCTTCCCACATGTCCCAGGCCCTACCTGGAAGGGGACAGTTCTGCTCCATGTTGCAGGACTCTCCCCTTCTGCCTTGAATACTGTCCCCAAAGATTCTCTCCCACCATCTCCCCTGCCAAGGTGGGTTTCTCCCCACTTCCTCATAGCAGAGCCCAGCCTCAGGCAGGGGTGACCTAGCACCAAGGACCTCCCCCTGCGCTCCTACCATCTCTGCTCAGGTCCCAAATGCGCAAAGTCTTGTCCCGTGAGGCTGACACAAGGATGAGGCTTCCATTAGGAGCGAAGCTCAGGTCTCTGACAACATCCTGGTGTCCCAAGAGGCTGAAGAGGAGGTGTCCTGTGCAGAAGAGCCACACTCAGCACCATCCCTCCACGGGGAACAAGGCAGTGCCCCTCACAAGCAGGCAGCCCCGCCTGGGACAGGGCAGGGACTCCCTGCTCACCCCAGGGCAAGAATTTGGGGAAGGATGGAGATGGGATCCCCCTCCAAGAGGGAGCAAGAGAAGAGACACCAGCCTGAAGCCCTGCCTGCTGCTCACCTGTCTGCACCTCCCAGACCTTGATCTGCCCGTCGTTGAGCCCGGTGGCCAGGACCAGGCAGGGAAGCCCCACGGCGCAGGCGGGCTCCGTCTCCCCGGCCCCTGCCGCCGGCCAGGCGCTGAAGGCCAAGCCCCACACGATCTGGCCACACTCCAGCGTCTTCTCCTTGGCTGCCCCTCGGCTCCTCGCCTCCGCTTTGCCGCCGCGGCTCTTGCGCTCCGAGGTTTTGCAGGTGCTGGGAGAAAGCAGGGACGGACGTTTAACCCCCGGGACCCCCA
>NW_020799121.1:1765934-1773952 GCF_003259725.1 Athene cunicularia | reverse complement strand
GCCGGGGACGGCTGCGGGCAGTGGGGCCTCCCTGCCTCAGTTTCCCCACCTGGCAGGAGTCCTGGTGCTGTGCTGGGTGCCCCACTTGGGGAGGGGTCTGGGCACAACAGGGCGATCCGGACCCACCAGCACAAGCATGAGGTGCCCGGTCCCACTCCCAGCCCCCCACACCCAGCTTGGGTCTGTCCCGGGGCCACGGAGGGGCTTGGGGTGACCTGCTCTTGTCCCGGCTCCCGAGGGGGTTGGGAGCTGCCAACCCCACAGCGTGCTGCCGAGGTTTGCCTGCCTGTCCCTGCCAGACTGACTGGCCAGGCCGTGGGTTTTGCTCTGCCGGGAGGTGCTGAGATACCCCTGGGAATCAAACAAGCTGTTCGTTAGCCAGCACGCAACATCGCCCGCTGAGCCTGCAGCCCCAGCTGGGACCTTCCCACCCCACAGCCCGTGGCTGGTGTGGAGGCTGGGGTCACCTCCCTCACCCCACTCGGGGTCCAGCTCCTTACCCCAGGAGCTGGGGATTCGGGGTTCTGGCATCGCCCCAGGCACGCTGTCCCAGGGCTGGCACCCCTCCGTGTGGGTCCAGGCACTGTAAATGGGCGGGGAAGGGGCTTTGGTAGAAGAGCCCAGGATCCAGCCCTCGAGCCCTCCATCCCCTCCTCCCTGCAGAAGGGGTTAATCCCAGGAGGGGCCCTGGGCCAAGCCGGTGTCACCTTGACACAGGCTTCACTGCTGGAGACACGCCGGTACCCACGGGTGGGGGGACGCAGGGCAATGGCTCAGGGTGACCCGCAGAGGGTCCCCCAGCTCAAGGAGCGCTGGGAAAAGGTGGTGTCCCCATCCCAGTGTCATCTGAGGGGCTGGGCTGAGACCGAGCAACTCATCTCACCCCCTGGGGCCGGTGCTTCACCAGTGGGGTTTGAAGCGATGTTCAGACCCATCCCCCTGAGCCCCCCCAGCAGCAGCCTCTGAGGACATGTGGGACCCCCAGGTGAGGGGCTGACCCTGCACCCACGTCCCTCACCCAGGTCTGGCTCCAGCGATCCCTACTGCGTGGTCAAGGTGGACAACGAGGTGGTGGCCAGGTATGGGGGACACCGTGCCACCCCGGGGAGGGGACGCACAGGTATGGGTGCTCTCCCTGGGGGTGCAGCCACCTGTCCTGTCACCATCAGGACAGCCACAGTGTGGAAGAGCCTGAGCCCTTTTTGGGGCGAAGAATACACCCTGCGCCTGCCCCGCAGCTTCCACAGCCTCACTGTCTACGTGCTGGATGAAGACACCATCGGGTAGGGGGGACACTAGGGCGCCCCCCGAGGGGTGGCATGTCCCTGTTGGTGGCTTCAGCACCCACCGTGTCTCTGCTTGCACAGGCAGGACGACGTTATTGGCAAGGTCTCACTCAGCCGCCAGCAGATCTTGGCTGAGCCGCGAGGTGAGTGGGGGGCACAGCGGTGGGGGGCAGTGGGGCCCATCCCAGCACCATGGGGTGCTCACCCCGTCCCCCTTGGCAGGTGTCGACAGCTGGCTCAGCCTGGCACCCGTGGACCCCAACGAGGAGGTGCAGGGTGAGATCCACCTGGAACTGCGGGTCGCCAAGCAGGGCCACCCACGGGTGCTGCGCTGCCACCTCATCGAGGCCAGGTAGGGGGGGCTGGCAGGGTGACCACCCCCGGGGTCTTACTGTTGGCTGGGGGCTCTAGGCAGTGGGAGAAGGGGACGTGATGGGATAGTGGGGGCACGAGGCTCGTCCTCCCCCTCCACACTGCGAAGGGCCCTCGCTGTGTCCTGCATGGAGACACTGATGATGCCGACCTGCGTGTCACGATGCTGTGGGGTCTCAGCAGGGAATGAGCTGCCTCAGACACTGCCCAGCCCTGCCCAGGGATGGGCACAGGGTGACAGGGGACAGAGCTGGGGGGCCCAGAGGGCCATGGGGCACGTGGGGATGGTCCCCACCAGGCCAGCTGGCTGCTGCACCAGGTTTCTCCCCTTTAGCTTCAGAATTGGGGGAAACTGAGGCACGGTCCAGGCTGCTGCGTGTTCATGTGCATGTGTGTGCATGTGTGTGTACATGAGTGTGTGCATGTATGTGCGTGTGTGCTCATGTGTGTGTGCGTGTGCGCGCGCGTGTGTGTGCATTTGCGTGTGTCTGTGCATGCATGTGTGCATGTGTTTGTGTGTATGTGCGGGTGCGTGCATGTGTGCATGTGTGTGCGTGCATGTGTATGTGCGCATGTGTGTGTGCCCGTCTGTGTGTGTGCGCGCACATGTGTGTGGGTGCACATGTCTGTGTGTGCATGCGTGAGTGTGTGTGTGTGCATGTGCGCGCGTGTGCGTGTCTGTGAGTGTGCGTGTGTTTGTGCGCGTGTGTGCGTGTGTGTCTGTGTGTGCGTGTGCATGTCTGTGTGTGCTTGCATGTGTGCATGTGTGTGCGTGTGGGTGTGCATGTCTGTGTGCACGCGCGTGTGTGTGTGTGCATGTGCGTGTGCATGTGAGTGTGCGTGCGGGTGTGTGCGTGTGTTTGTGTGTGTGCACGTGTGCGTGTTTGTGCGTGTGTGTGTGTGTGTGTGTGTGTGTGTGTGCCCACACGCGCGGCTGCCAGACGCAGGCTGCTGGCAGCGGAGCAGGCAGCAGAGGCAGCATCCCACTGCCATGGCAACTGAAGCGAGTACCAAGGCAACAGGATGGCCTTGGGGACAGCCAGGAGGGACAGCAGAGCTTCCCCCCGCCCCCCCATTTGTGCTATTTGGCCACCAGGGACCGGAGGAGGAAGGGGTTCAGGGCAGGAGCGTGGGGGAATGGGGACCCCACTCTCACCAGCATCCCCCCGGCACCTGCTGACTGCCCCACGGTGCCTGGTGTGCCCCCGTGAGCTTGGGGAAAGGGGGGACATGGGGGTGCAGGGACCATGCTGACAGGGATGGGCCCCTGCCCGCTGCACCCTCACTGACCCCCACCTCCCCACAGGGACCTGGCCCCCCGGGACCTCTCAGGTACCTCGGACCCCTTCGCCCGGGTGTCGTGCTGCGGGCACACATTGGAGACGGCCGTGAGTCAGGGTACTGGGTGCTGGGACCCAGAGGCTTGGGCATCTTGTGCCCCAAAGCCACTGGTCCCTGTCCCCGGCAGGTGATTAAGAAAACCCGTTTCCCACACTGGGATGAGGTGCTGGAGTTCAAGCTGGCGGAGGGCGAGCTGGGGGGGGCCGTGCTGAGCGTGGAGGTGTGGGACTGGGACATCGTGGGCAAGAACGACTTCCTGGGACGGGTGAGGACCTTGGGGCACACTGGCATCGGGCAGGGTCCCAGGGGCACCTCCACACCCCCAGCCCCTCCCCGTGCTTGAGGTCTGGGTGATCACAGGCTATGGGGGTGGGGGCAGGGGTACGTGCACCCACTGAGCCCAGGGCACTGCTGCATCCAGACCCCCATCGTGTCCTGCGCTCTCCCCTGGGGGGATCCCCACTGTTGGGGAAAGCGGGGTGCAGCACAGGTTACTGGCATGTGCCCCCCCCCCCTCCAACTCAGACCCTTCCCCTGGCCCCCAGGTCGAGTTCCCCCTGGAAACCATCTGCAGGGACCCCACCGAGGGCTGGTTCCAGCTCCTGCCCTTCCCCAGCAGCGCCGAGGACCACGGGTGAGTGCAGGCAGCAGGTCCAGGCAGCTGCCTGCACCCTGCATGAGCAGCTCCGCGGGGTGGCCCCCTCAACCCGGCCGGGAAGGGGCCAGCATGGTGGAGGGTGGGGGGGTGCAGGATCCATGTCGTTTCAGGGGGCAGCTGGGTGCCCTGCGCCTGGCGGTGCGGCTGGTGGAGGACACGGTCCTGCCCGGCCCCTACTACCAGCCCCTCATCCAGCTCCTCACCGAGCCCATCCTCTGCCCTGGCCAGGTGGGTGCTGCGGGACGGGGGGGACGCTCAGGGGTGGCCGAGGACCACCCTGGTGCAGGGGCCTCGCCGTGCCCACCCTGCCCTCCCCACAGCCCCCTGCCGGCACGGCCCTGGCTGTCCTGGAGGAGGTGACCTCAGGGGAGAGCCGGCAGGACGTGGCCACCAAGCTGGTAAAGATCTTCTTGGGGCAGGGGCTGGCTGTGCCCTTCCTGGACTATCTCACCACCCGCGAGCTGGCCAAGACCAGTAAGTGCCAGAGCCAGGGGCACAACCTGCACCCCCCCAGTCAGGAAACTGGGTTGCCAGGGTCCCCCCAGCCCCCTGTGGGGAAAAGAGTGGAGCCACCAAGGGGGAGGCAGGAAAGGTCCCACTTTTCCCCAGGGTTGGGCACACCAGAGACAGCTGGGGTGTTGCCCTGTGCCTGCCTCCCCATAGCCTCTGCTCTCTTCCAGCGGACCCCAACACCCTCTTCCGCTCCAACTCGCTGGCCTCCAAGTCTGTGGAGCAGTTCATGAAGGTGAGCGTGGGAGGGGACACCAGCCAGTCCCCACTGCACCCTCCCATGATGGCATTGGGGCACAGAGCTGGGTTCTGTCCCAGCAGGGCACCTGGGAACAGTTTGGGGACAACGGTGGTGACTTCCCATCTCTTGCAGGTGGTGGGGCTGCCCTACCTACACGAGGTCCTGAAGCCTGTGGTGAACCGCATCTTTGAGGAGAAGAAGTACGTGGAGCTGGACCCTGGCAAGATGGAGCTGAGCCGCAGCAGGCAAGTGCAGGGGGGTGGCTGGGGGGGACATGGTGCATGGCACGTCCCAAGCCATCCCCATCCCTGTGTCCACTGCAAGAAGGGGGTCACCCATTGCTGCTGAGCCTATGGGTCACCTCAGTGGCTTTTGGCCAACTCAGGATGGCCTGTTCCTGGGCACTGGGTGCCCCCTGACCAGGCGGTGTCCTCGCAGGAGGATCTCCTTCAAAGGGTCCCTGTCGGAGGCACGGGTGAGGGAGAGCAGCCTGGAGCTGCTGAAGGGCTACCTGGGAGACATCGTTGATGCCATCGTGGGCTCAGTGGAGAAGTGTCCCCTCGTCATGAGGGTGGCCTTCAAGCAGCTCCGCAGGCGGGTGGAGGAGCGGTTCCCCTCGGCACAGCACGAGGTGGGACACACGGCAGGGCTGGGGGTCCACACATCACTGGGACCATCATCCTGAGTCCTGAGCTGTCCTTGTCCCCGTCCCTGGCCAGGAGGTGCAGTACTTCTCCATCAGCGGGTTTCTCTTCCTCCGCTTCTTCGCCCCCGCTGTACTCACCCCAAAACTCTTCAGCCTCCGGGAGCAGCATGCTGACCCCCGCACTAGCCGCACGCTCCTGCTGCTTGCCAAGGTGCAGGGAGCCCGGGCAGGGATGGGGACCCTGGGGAGGGATGGGGAGCCCAGGGAGAGATGGGGACCTTGGGAAGGGATGGGGACCCTGGGGAGGGTCAGAGGTCTCAATGGGGAGCCCAGGGAGGAATGGGGAGCCCAGAGAGGGACCCCAGAAAGGATAAAGACTGCAAGGAAGGACCCTGTGGAGAGACAGGGACCTGTAAAGGATGGGGGTGCCAGGGAGGGATGGGGACCCCAGAAAGGCAGGGAGACCCTGAGGAGGGGTGGGGACCCAGGGGAAGGAGGGACAGGGAACCTGGGGAGGGACAGTGGCCCCAGGGAATGATGGGGACCCCAAGGAGGGCAGAGCCCTTTCTTGGCTCCTTCCCACGCCACTCGATGCTGGCCCTGCCTGTCACTGGGCCATGCCACCATGTGTCGGGCACAGCGCAGGAGCTGGACTGGGGCAGCCCGACCACCCCCTGGGCTTCTCCACTTTCCTCCCCAATTCCCAAGCCCTCGGGGTTCAGGAGAGCAGCCCCCCTAGACACACACAGCCCCCACGCCACAGTGGGGTACAGCAGCATGAGCCCTTCCCTGTGTGGGGCAGGCACTGCAGAGCATCGGCAACCTGGGGCTGCAGCTGGGACAGGGCAAGGAGCCGTGGATGGCCCCACTGCACGCCGTCCTGCTGCCCAGCGTCACCCGCGTCAAAGCCTTCCTGGACAGCCTGGTCACGGTGGACAGCACTGAGGGTGAGCACCAGGCACTGCGGTGGCACGGGGGGCACCGCTGGTGCTGGGTCCAGCCGTGCCAGCACCCAACACGAAGGGGTATCAGAAATTTTGTATCAGCACTAGCGTGGCCAGCAGGGACAGGGAAGGGATCTGACCCCTGTACTCGACACTGGTGAGGCCACACCTCGATGAATGGTTTCAGTTTTGGGCCCCTCACCCCAAAAAGGCCATTGAATGACTCGAGCGTGTCCAGAGAAGGGCAACGGAGCTGGGGCAGGGTCTGGAGCACAGGTCTGCTGGGGAGCGGCTGAGGGAACTGGGGGGGTTTAGTCTGGAGAAGAGGAGGTTGAAGGGAGACCTGACAGGAGGGTGCAGAGAGCGGGGATGAGTCTCTTGAGCCAAGGACCCAGCACCAGGCCCAGAGGGAATGGCCTCAAGCTGCCCAGGGCAGGATCAGGCTGGCTCTGAGGAAGGATTTCTGTGCAGAAGGGGCTGCTGGGTGTTGGAATGGGCTGCCCAGGGCAGGGGGGGAGTCCCCATCCCTGGAGGGGTTGAAGAGTCGGGCTGACCCAGCGCTGAGGGATCTGGTGGAGTTGGGAACAGTCAGGGTGAGGTTCATGGTTGGACTGCAGGAGCTTCAAGGGCTTTTCTAACCTTGATGATTCTGTGATTCTGTGGGTGGCATCATCCCTGCTGTCCCCCACATCCTGGGAGCATCCCCCAGGAGGGGGGACCCGCTCGGTGCCATGCAAATGCTGCCAGGATGGCCAGGGACGAGCATCATCGGGCTGGGGGAGGCAGTGGCACTTGGGGTGACATTGCTGCCTCCCTGCCTGGCTGTGTCGTGGCCGCAGAGGGCGAGGGGTCGGTGCTGCCAGAGCTTTCCCGCCCCTCGGCCACCATCAAAGAGGGGTACCTGCACACCCGCACGGCAGGGGGGCCCGTGCTGCTGCCCCGCTTTGCCTTCAAGAAGAGGTACTTCTGGCTCAGCACTGAGGCCCTGACCTACTCCAAGTCCCCGGAGTGGCAGGTGGGTGCCACCCGTGATGCCCCCACCCTGTGTGAGGTGCCGGGGGCGGGATGTAGGTGCAGTGAGACATGGCGTTTTGGGGTCCCCAGGCACGCTGCTCCATCCCCGTGCCGCGGATGCGGGCGGTGGAGCGGGTGGACGAGGGCACGTTCCAGCACCCCCACGTCATGCAGATCGTGGCGCAGGATGGCGCCGGGCAGCTCCACACCACCTACATCCAGTGCAAGGTGGGTGCTCCCGCTCTGCCCCAGGCACCCCGGGAACCCCCCACCCCAGCGGCCTGGGAGCTCCCTTCCTGGCACCCAGCCATGGGGCAACCCCGGGTCCTCTGGGGACAATGGGAATGGTCCTGGTCCCAAATACAGCTATATCCAGGCACCGGCAGTACTGGGAGCACAGGCGCTCAGCCCTGGCTGTACTGGGGTCAGTGGGGTGTCTAGGCCCTGACTGTACTGGGAAAATTGGGGTATCCTACTCTGGCTGTACTGGGGTCACTGGGGTCCCAACCCTGGCTGTACTGGGATCAGTGGGGTATCCAGCTATATCTTCACTGGGGTCACTGAGGTACTAGCTTTGGGGTACTGGGATCACTGGGGTCCCAGCCCTATTTGCACTGGGGTCACTGGGGTACCCTGGCTTCTGTGGCACCATCTCCCCACCAGGTCCTACCTGAGCAGCTTTGCCATCCAACTGTCACTCCTGGTCACCTGGATGGTGCCTACCACCATCCCTGGTGCCCTGGGGACGCCACTGGCATCACCTGTGCCCACCTCCTCCCTCCTCCTCTTCCTCCTCTTCCTCCCCGCTGGCAGTGCCCAGCGCAGGGTGCCCGTGGGTGCCTGGCGGGGTGCCACCCTCCCTCCCTGTCCTTGCAGAGTGCTCAGGAGCTGTGGCAGTGGCTCTGGGCGCTGCGGCAGGCCAGCAGCGCCAACGAGGCCATGCTGCCCACTTGCCACCCGGGCGCCTTCCGTGCCGGCCGCTGGACCTGCTGCCTGCAGCCTGCCT